>NW_013666320.1:394904-400418 GCF_000517525.1 Limulus polyphemus | reverse complement strand
TTTCCCGTCGTCAGTTCACATCGATTCTTAACACTAGATTGAACAATGGCTGGACGCGTAGTGTTTCCCGTCGTCAGTTCACATCGATTCTTAACACCAGATTGAACAATGGCTGGACGCGTAGTGTTTCCCGTCGTCAGTTCACATCGATTCTTAACACCAGATTGAACAATGGCTGGACGCGTAGTGTTTCCCGTCGTCAGTTCACATCGATTCTTAACACCAGATTGAACAATGGCTGGACGCGTAGCGTTTCCCGTCGTCAGTTCACATCGATTCTTAACACCAGATTGAACAATGGCTGGACGCGTAGCGTTTCCCGTCGTCAGTTCACATCGATTCTTAACGCCAGATTGAACAATGGCTGGACGCGTAGCGTTTCCCGTCGTCAGTTCACATCGATTCTTAACACCAGATTGAACAATGGCTGGACGCGTAGTGTTTCCCGTCGTCAGTTCACATCGATTCTTAACACCAGATTGAACAATGGCTGGGACGCGCAGTGTTTCCCGTCGTCAGTTCACATCGATTCTTAACACCAGAGCCAAATCAGAACTAAAGTAATTACATATTTCATTCTTTTGGGAGTTGTCTAAGTTCTTATTGCAGGGCATGCGCAGAAAAACACTTCCTGGTACATCTAGGAAGTAAACATATATCATATTTCTTTCCTTAAAGTAATTACATATTTCATTCTTTTGGGAGTTGTCTAAGTTCTTATTGCAGAGCATGCGCAGAAAAACACTTCCTAGTACATCTAGGAAGTAAACATATATCATATTTCTTTCCTTAAAGTAATTACATATTTCATTCTTTTGGGAGTTGTCTTAGTTCTTATTGCAGGGCATGCGCAGAAAAACACTTCCTGGTACATCTAGGAAGTAAACATATATCATATTTCTTTCCTGGTACATCTAGGAAGTAAGCATATATCATATTTCTTTCCATTCTGTTCAATAATTTAAAAACTTGAGACCTACAGACATTCGACTACGGGAAACAGGTCTTACTTGAATAGAGTCAGACGGCGCGAAACACAGATGAGGTAAAAGGTTTTAAATGTACATATTCGTTTCTTTATGTTATAGTGGAAGCGCTTAGCCGAATTTCAGCTGCTTATTGGTTTTTAAACATACCCCGATAATATTAATTCCAAGAAACAGGATTTTTACAGTCTACAATGGAGTACTGGATGAACATGCCTGAATGTAATTAAGGGTTAATTTTAAAGAATACAAAGATTGAAAAAAAAATTAAAATCGAAAATTTATACAAAACGGAGGTTTGTTTGAATTTATGCACAAAGCTACACCACCACGGGTATCGAAACGCGGTTTTTAGCGTTGTAAGTCCGCACACATACCGCTGTGCCACTGGGGGTTAATACATAGGTTATTTTATAATCAATTTCTGATTATTATTTTAATTTTCAATATGTTTTTTTTTCCTGGAAGCCCCCTCGTGAAATAATCTATTTACATTCATACAACAATAATACGTTTTTCAAAGTTAGTGCGATGGGTGATACATTTTTCTTAAACTAACTTCAGCTGTTTAGTAACTTTTTATGCTAATTTAAACTTAACTATCAATGCTCAATATATTGTATTAGTTAATTAAAAATCTGATTGGATTTCTTGCTTATTTTAATACACCTCGCTTGCGTTTGTTAATACTTTACAAAATAAAATTATTTGAACAAATAGAAATTATTCTCAGTTTATGAAGTGAGACAAAATACTGTTTACTTGCTCGTTTGCCCCTCAGGTGGCTCTGCCGTAAGTCTATGGTCTTATAATACTAAAAAGCTGTGGATACAACACAGATAGCCCATTGTATAGATTTGTGTTTCAAAATAAGCAAAAACTCCTTGTTGTTTTTTTTTTTAGCAAAGCTGCACAATGGGCTATCTTTTCTGTGCCTACCGCAGAAACTGATACTAAGTTTTTTCTTCATAGGGATTCGGTCCATGTTTTGGACTAGGGAGGGTCAGGTTCAGCGTAGACCTCTTCCTCCCTCTCTGGAATTGATATTTTATATCCTCTGTTACTGAACCCTAGGTAATAACCCTTGTTACGTTATTGTTGCATTACTCACAGTATGTTAAGTTTTGTCCATTGCCCGCAGTTCTAATTAACATACCCTTTTTGTGCCACGTCCAAGTCATGGGGTAATATTAACTTGTATATTTTCACTAGCTTCATTTATATATGATCGCACTATTAGTCCGTGTTCACAATACAGTTTCGCTTAGCAGTCATACACAAACACATAATCCTATTTTTACATACAATACCCTTTCAAAATAGAGCTACGTTTATGTCTAGGATTCAGTTAGCCAAGCACTGTTTGGCCTGTAAGTTTCTTATTTATGATGTCTAGAGGGGAGAAGTACTTAGGGCTTTGTTCATCTTGTATTATGTTACTCTCTAGTTTCCTCACCAGTTCATTTTTATTAATATTTTTCTTATAATATTGAAGCGAGTTATCCAGGAGTCTGTCTGATAGAGTTGGCATGTTTGAATAGTTGTGTAGAAATACTGAGATTGTTGATCGTGGAACTCTATATGCTTTCGTTAAAATATAGTTTTGTATTTGCTGTAGTTTGTTGATGTGTGTTTTTAATACATTTATTCATGTTATAAAGACATATTCTACGACTGGTCTTATGTATGTTCTGTAAATTTTTAATGTTTTCTGGTGAAGTTCCTTCTTTGTTGCCAGTCTGGCTCCTAATATAACTCGCTCTTTTCGTAATTCTGGTTTTATGCTATTAATGTATGGTGTCCAGTTTAATTTTGAGTCAAATGTAATCCCTAATAATTTTGCTGATGTTGCTACCTGTAAGAGAGTCCCGTCTAGATATAACTGTGGTATTAATTTGCTTGTTTTGTACGATTTTATAAATAATATGACTTGTGTTTTGTGTGCATTAATTTTAATTCTACACTTATTACAGTACAATTCTATTTCTATAATAGTAGTGGTTGTATGTTGCTGTTGTTGGGTTTGGGGCACTCTTCCAGATTGCAACATCATCTGCGAACTGTGAGCAAAAAGTGTGGTTTGGGTCTTTGAGAGGAATGTCGCTGACATACATGATAAACAGGGTAGGTATAAATACTCCTCCTTGAGGGACACCCATCTCCGGAGTGGAGCACTCGAAGTAGGTGCCCTCAACATTTACAATGATGATCCTATTGTCCATGAAGTTAGAAACTCAGCGAATATGACTTCTATGGAGAGTCCTAATTTAGACAGTTTGTATCTGAGTTCGTTGTGCCATACTTTATAGAATGCTCTTTCAACATCTAGAAAGCATGCGACTGTACATTGTTTTTTTTTTTTATTAAAGCCGTGTAGTGTTTCTTCCGTTAATCTTATGAGATGATCTGTTGTTTGTGTTGCTTTTCGGAACCCATTTTGTATTTCCCGGAATATTGATTTAGTTTTAAGGTAATTTATGATTTTTTATGATTAAGTATTTTTTTCCTAGATTACTTGTTAGAATTATGGACCTGTAATTTTCAGGGTAATTCGCTGATTTTCTTTCCTTCTGGAAGATAAGAACATCGGCCTGTTTCCAAGCGGTTGGTTTGTATCCTGTTTTTAGAGATAAGTTGTATAAAGATGTGAGATGTTCTAATAATCTCAGAGGGCCTTTTTCGAGTAATATGTTTTAAATTTTGTGTTGTCCTGGTGGTTTGTTTTTCAACAGTTTTATATTTTCTTGCACTTCTGTTACTGTGACTGGTCTGATAAGTTGTTTTGTTGTGTAGTCGTGTTCCGCTTCTATCGTTATGCTATTGTGTTGAGTGTCCTTAGTGAAGTGTGGTGTGTATGTACTACGATTGGTTGTGATATTATTATTTACTATATACATGTTTAAGTCGTCTGGTGTTTTGAAAGTTTTTGAAGTTATTCTTTAAAGGCGTGTGCTTTCTGTTTATTCGTGTATGTTACTTTATTATTATGTTTAAATGTAGGGTAGGTGGTGATAGTTGTTTTCTTTGACTTTGTAGCTTTTTTTATATATGGGACCAGAAATATTTGGAATCTGTTTTTGATTTTATCTGTGTATAGAAGGTGTCCCATTTTTGTGATTTTAGTAGCTTAATGTCGTTTCTAATTTCGTTTCTGAGCGTATTTATTTACGTTTTTGTTTGTGGGTCACCGGTTGTCATATGTTCTCTTCTTAATCTTCTTCGTTGCTTTAGTTATGTCAGTGTTTTGTTACCAGTTGGTTTGGGTATTGTTCATTGATATATTTGGTATACATCTGTCAGCTGTTTTTATGAAGGTCTCTGAGATTACTGAACAGTACCTGTCTATATCCAGGCTGCCAGTGGCTGTTGTAATGGGTTCATGTTGGAGAAGCTCTGTATATATATCTTCTCATATTTTTTTCAATCTGCTTCTCTGGTAGTTAAATTCTTCTGTGTGTTTGTTTGATTTTGGTGTGGTGAGAAATTTCATTCTTTTTTAAACATTTGATACGTATGATTTTTACCTGAAACTTTTTTATCTTTTGAGGTTAAAAAACAAACTTTATATTGTTGTTAATTCTACTGCCCATTACTAAACTAAAGAATTAAATGTTCAATATCTAGTGTGGACATACGATGTGGTCGTACAAGTTTTAAAACGTGCAGTAAGGTACGTGTTGTCTAGAACGTTCCTAGTTTTCATACATTTCGCCAATTTTAACTTAAGTCAAGGTTCGAAAATTTTGTTAAAAACGGAGAAAACACAGACTATTTCGTGGTTCGTGCATTTGTTGGTTTTGTAGTACGTCAAGTTCGAATCCCATCCTCGAACGTGTTCGTCCTTTCACCGTGACTAGCTGCCCTCTCTTTAATCTATCATTATTAAATTAGGAACGGCTAGAGTAGATAGCCCTCGAGTGGGCTTTACGCAAAAATAAACAAACAAGCAGGCAAGGGCGCAAAAATGTAGCATAAGAAGATCACAGATGGTGTCCACGTATCCTAAGAAGAGCACCAGATGGCGCAGTTTAAAGAGACTGTCACCTTAGTAAATACATCACTGACGCGAGACCGGGCACCATATTTTGTGTTTGTGAGACGCTGGACAGTGTCCTGCCGAACTGCTGGATTAGTCGTGCGGAACTGTTACCCTGAGTGACACGTATTCCAGACCTAACCACACTGGACTTTTGACTATAGTGACCACAAGAAGTCTACGAAATAGTCTTTATATGTCAGTGGTTAAGGGTCATAGAGTTCATGTAAAGGTGGTTTACAAATTCCAGGATACTTACCCCTGTCTCTCTTCGTTTAAATGTTATTACGCTTTAAAATGTGAAAAAAACAACAACAACATTTGTATGGACTCTTATTCTATAGGCGGCCCGACATGGCCAGGGGGATAAGGCGCTCGACTCACAATCTGAGGGTCGCGGGTTCGAATCCGCATCCCACCAAACATGCTCGCCCTTTCAGCCGTGGGGGCGTTATAATGTGACGGTCAATCCCACTATTCGTTGGTAAAAAG
>NW_013666320.1:391928-394883 GCF_000517525.1 Limulus polyphemus | reverse complement strand
CAGATAGCCCTCGTGTAGACTTTGCGTGAAAATTCAAAAACAAACAATTATTCTATAGGCACTGAGGCATCTATAAGAAATATTCTAACTCATCATATGTTAGAAGTGACAAATAAGCTATGATATAATAAATAAAATATGTATTTTAAATACGTATCTATTGCAGATTAATTTAGATAACGAATGTACATTACATCTGTCGTTTTATTTCCCATCTAACTGGAACCTATAATTGTTAAACACCTCAGGAATTCACGGCTTTATTACGTACAAAGCCAGTCTTATTAATCTCTGCTAATTCCTAGAATTTTCGTATCTTCTTTTTCTGCTATATTTTTCTTCTTTGGACAGCATCAAGTGCTTTTCAGCGATCACAGGTCTCGGATCCGATGTTCACAGAACATTTCTGGTATTGTGATCACAGAACGCTCCTCTGTCTTGGAAAATAATTTCCGTAAAGAAAAAATAGCCCTAGCTTGGGGATTTCTTTGATTAGAGAAGCTGTGGCTGTCATAAAAGTGACGAGGTTCTGTTTACTTCCTTTGATGTTATGCATACGAATGGTACGGTATGCTAATTTTCTGAATTGCATCAACCCACATCAAAATCATTAATTATTTCCAGCTTTGAAAAAAAAAATCACCCTTTCTCCTACACCGTTTTTCTCATTTAACAAGCTCGGTTTCGTTTTACTGTAAGTGAATGATTTGTTTGTTCGTCTTAGAGCAAAGCCATATTAGGCTATCTGCTGTGTTCGCCCCGAGGAATCGAACCCCGGATTTTAGTATTGTAAGTCTGTAGCCTTACCGCCGTTCGACCGGGAGATATGTGAGTGAATGACGGGTATAGCTAGGAACTCGTCTTTCGTGACTGCTAGTGTTATACACGAACTGTATAACACTGTACAGGGTGAACAGAAGTTATCCCAGATGAACAGTTGCAAAGTGATTCGAAGCATGCAACAAATATTGTGAAATAATACCTGAAAGGAACAGTATCAAAACTGTTGAGGTTATACGGGGTCATACAGGAACGAGAAGTTCAAACAGCAAACAAACAACTGTAGGGAAACGTGCGGATTAATACAGGGCACTTGCACGAACATTTTACAATAATACATTGACAAGCTTATAATACCCACTTGCACGAACATTTTACAATAATACATTGACAAGCTTATAATACCCACTTGCACGAACATTTTACAATAATACATTGACAAGCTTAGAATACCCACTTGCACGAACATTTTACAATAATACATTGACAAGCTTAGAATACCATTAATACAATATTTATTGCTCTGTTTAAACCAAAAAGAAACACTAGTGCAAAATATGTCTTATTCACTTCTATTCAATACTTTCTAGAATAACATATTTCAGGAATTATAAATTGATAACTTAATTACAATAACAAATTATTTTTTTTGCGACTCTTTTACGCGTATCATCTATATGTCTCCATAATTCCATAATCATTTCCAATACTTTAAGTTGGTTGTAAAAGAAGTAAAAAAAAGCTTCTTGTCAGTAGCATTGTAAAGAGCTTACATTTAGCAATTAAATGGTTACTTCAAAAAGCTTCAATGTGGTTTAAAATTACGAATTATTTAATTCTTTTTGCATTAAAAGATATTCAAATCAAGTTCACTGTAATTAAACTGTTCCTAAAACTTAACCCACTAAACAAATTTAGCTAAAGGAATTCGATCATGTTCTCGTAGTTATAACAATGTTGAAGTCAGTTATCACAATCTAAAAATAAACTCTTTAGACATCATGACATTATCCATATCCAAGCATCGGACATAACAGATTCGCCATTTCTCACACGAGAATATATTGTGCTAAATTAAGCCTTATCGATCATCCTTTGAAATGTTAACTAATATATTTCAAACACATTATTTTTACATGCAACAATTACCCAAAATGATAGCTTTCTTTAGACAGATATTTAATACGTCTCGGTTTAGAGTCATAAGGAAAGCTTAGGAAACCTTCGAAAATCAGCTTACAGAAGTTAAGCCTTCCTGTCTTCAAATATTCTAATATCATATTTTCGACTGGATATACAGAAAGCCAGCACAATCCACTGCCGACTGTTATACGTTCACTAATAGATTAAACATAAATCAATCAAAAAGTAAAAGTACAAATTAAGTTTTCACAAAACTTCTGGCGTTACGTAACATAAGTAACTTACAAAATTACTTTAGCTCTACAATGAACTAATGTCTATACCAAGAAGACAGTTAATATGAAGGAACAGGTAAACAACAAAACAATCCACACCTGTACAAGAAAGGCGTCGAAACTCGGTTTTTAACATTATCATCCTTCAGATTTGCCTCTGAGCCACCAGGTAGGGGAGGGGGTCTTTTTGAAAGCACTTGAGTTATCACATTTCTTGTTTGATTGGTTACTGTCTGACATTTTGAAGACGATATAGTTGTCCGTCACATCGAAAAATATATACAATAAATATTCTAACTAGCAACTTATTAATGCATTTAATCAATTTTATTTGACGTAAAAAATAGTAAAGCAAGCTGTGTTGATTTTTCATTTATTTGTTTTTCTAATTTCCTATAATTTCGATGTCTTTCTTCTACAGGTGTGGATTGTTTTGTTGTTTACCTGTTCCTTCATATTAACTGTCTTCTTGGTATAGACATTAGTTCATTGTAGAGTTTCGATGTCTTTCTTCTACAGGTGTGGATTGTTTTGTGGTTTACCTGTTCCTTCATATTAACTGTCTTCTTGGTATAGACATTAGTTCATTGTAGAGTTTCGATGCTTTTCTTCTACAGGTGTGGATTGTTTTGTTGTTTACCTGTTTCTTCATATTAACTGTCTTCTTGGTATAGACATTAGTTCATTGTAGAGTTTCGATGCTTTTCTTCTACAGGTGTGGATTGTTTTGTTGTTTACCTGTTCTTTCATATTAACT
>NW_013666320.1:386223-391397 GCF_000517525.1 Limulus polyphemus | reverse complement strand
GTTCATTGTAGAGTTTCGATGTTTTTCTTCTACAGGTGTGGATTGTTTCGTGGTTTACCCCTTCCTTCATATTAACTGTCTTTAAGGTATAGACATTAGTTCATTGTAGAGTTTCGATGCTTTTCTTCTACAGGTGTGGATTGTTTCGTGGTTTACCCGTTCCTTCTTATTAACTGTCTTTAAGGTATAGACGTTAGTTCATTATAGAGTTTCGATGCCTTTGTTGTACAGGTGTGGATTGTTTTGTTGTTTACCTGTTCCTTCATATTAATTGTCTTTTTGGTATAGACATTAGTTCATTGTAGAGTTTCGATGCTTTTCTTGTACAGGTGTGGATTGTTTTGTTGTTTACCTGTTCTTTCATATTAACTGTCTTCTTGGTATAGATATTAGTTCATTGTAGAGTTTCGATGTCTTTCTTGTACAGGTGTGTATTATTTTGTTGTTTACCTGTTCCTTCATATTAACTGTCTTCTTGGTATAGATATTAGTTCATTGTAGAGTTTCGATGTCTTTCTTGTACAGGTGTGGATTGTTTTGTTGTTTACCTGTTCCTTCATATTAACTGTCTTCTTCATATAGACATTAGTTCATTGTAGAGTTTCGATGTCTTTCTTGTACAGGTGTGGATTGTTTTGTGGTTTACCCGTTCCTTCATATTACTATCTTCTTGATATAGACGTTAGTTCATTGTAGAGTTTCGATGTCTTTCTTGTCCAGGTGTAGATTGTTTTGTGGCTTACCCGTTCCTTCATATTAACTGCCTTTTAGGTATAGACATTAGTTCATTGTAGAGTTTCGATGTCTTTCTTCTACAGGTGTGGATTGTTTTGTTGTTTACCTGTTCCTTCATATTAACTGTCTTCTTGGTATAGACATTAGTTCATTGTAGAGTTTCGATGTCTTTCTTCTACAGGTGTGGATTGTTTTGTGGTTTACCTGTTCCTTCATATTAACTGTCTTCTTGGTATAGACATTAGTTCATTGTATTATTCGACGATTTCAGGATAGTTGCATAATATCCAAATATTTAAGCGTTATTTCGTATAACGCATGATTTCAATATTTTCTACAAAAGCTACCAATGGATTCTGATAAAGTTTAAATATCTCTACTTGAAGTTATTGTTCTCCCACACAAACCTTCATTCTGTGAGAACCTACGTCCCCGTAGTTCTCATTTTTGGTGTGCCGGTTAAATATAACTGATGTTTAAAAAGGTTGAAAATTCATCAAAATAAAGTAAATTATTGATTTTTCCACATTCTCGATGGCTTTATTATGCCACAGTACAAGTCAATTATATAACCATATATAATTAAGTGCTGTAGATTTCTGTAAAACTGTAAAAGGTGATGCAACACACATTATTGCCTTTAGTTTCTGTACAACTCACCTCAAACAAATATTTAAAAAGCTCACACTCTGAGTTTCTGATGTAGATGCATGAAAGTAAATAGGGTATATATATTTTTTTCTAAAATGTCGTTCAATACAGCTAACATAGTATGATGTTGTCATTAAAATAAGGGGTCCCAAAATCACTCTGGGTTTTGCCCAAGATCCCGTGAAACTTTCACGATGATCAGAGTTGGGGAAGTTTGGAAAAGGCTCCTTGCGGACAGACAAACAGCTACTAAGACACAGTCTTCTTTATAGTTTAGATGAGTAAGGTTTCTCCAGCTGGAATAGGGGTAAGCATTGCGTAGGAATATTCATTTATATTTGAAATAAATCAATTGTTATTTTCATTCTATCGAAAATAAACAAACACAACGAAACGTTTCACAACTTTGTAGTAACAGTTATGCTGAAACTGTAGGTTTCTTAGTATATATATATATATATCTTAGTATATATATATATATATATTTATTTATTTATTACAATGGTTACATATATTTTGGGATTGCAAAGTCATGCAATTCCTTCCTTTCAGAAAGAATTAAATAAACTATCTCCGTTAATTTAGAAAAGATGGTAGTATCCCGTTTAATCGTGTATTGATATATCTTTAGGGTGTAATTTATCTGCATGATAATGTTCTTCTTATGGCATGTTCAATATGGGGTCTGTATCCTTCGTATGTTCTTCTTATGGCACGTTCAATATGGGGTTTGTATCCTTCGTATGTTCTTCTTATGGCACGTTCAATATGGGGTCTGTATCCTTCGTATGTTCTTCTTATGGCACGTTCAATATGGCGTTTGTATCCTTCGTATGTTCTTCTTATGGCACGTTCAATATGGAATCTGTATCCTTCGTATGTTCTTTTTATGGCACGTTCAATATGGGATTTGTATCCTTTGTATGTTCTTCTTATGGCACGTTCAATATGGGTTTGTATCCTTTCGTATGTTCTTCTTATGGCACGTTCAATATGGGATTTGTATCTTTCGTATGTTCTTCTTATGGCACGTTCAATACGGCGTTTGTATCCTTCGTATGTTCTTCTTATGGCGTGTTCAATATGGGATTTGTATCTTTCGTATGTTCTTCTTATGGCACGTTCAATACGGCGTTTGTATCCTTCGTATGTTCTTCTTATGGCACGTTCAATATGGGATTTGTATTCTTTTTTCACTTAATTTACATATCTAGCAGATAAAAGTCTGAACAGAAAACAACAACAACAACAACTGGTAGAATATAAAAGGTTCGTAATAAAAACATGATTTTGTAGACTCTTTTGTTGTCCTTCATTTACAAATAGTACATCAGTGAAATTTAGTATTCAAGGTAATTTTTATATATGCTGAAAGATGTGGTTTGATATTAATTTTAATCTATAAATGCACTTCCTTATCTATTTAAGTATATTAACAGGGTTCATATACTTAAAACAAACTTGTTCATATACTTAAAACAAACTTATTCATATACTTAAAACAAACTTGTTCATATACTTAAAACAAAAAGTTTGTTTTAAGTATATGAACAGGTTTGTTTTAAGTATATGAACAAGTTTGTTTTAAGTATATGAACAAGTTTGTTTTAAGTATATGAACAGGTTTGTTTTAAGTATATGAACAAGTTTGTTTTGAGTATATGAACAAGTTTGTTTTAAGTATATGAACAAGTTTGTTTTTATGGAACGTCTTCAAGTTTACGCATGTAGAATTTTATCAAATTAATAACGCCTACAGCGATTTAAAAGAAACAGCTGCATGGAAGTTATTTTAGGTTTCAGTTTCGTTTGCTAGTCTAGAATTCAATTCAAACCTGCTTAAAGCCTTTTTTTTCATATTTTTTTTACAAATACATCCTTGTTTATGTACTCCAATTTTTTAAATAAAAGAACAATCAGAATTTAGACTTTTCAGTACACGCTTTAGTATATTCCTAACGAATGATATTTTTATTACACTAGTAAACAGGCTTTTCATCAATTTGGTATGACTGCCTAAGATAATCTTACACTTAAAATATAATAATATTAACAACTGAAATAGATGACTTATTATTCTAGACTACTTTTGGAAATTTTAAATTAATCTGTAGGGCAAATAATGTGTAGCTCCTAGTGGCATGTAATTTATTGATTTATCTTGACAATTTTCTTTTAAAACATATGTGAAAACAATCCCACGAACTTTGTTTTGACAGAGTTTATTAAATATAAATGAAACGGGCAGAAAATTTCAATATAAATATATATTCAAACTTGCTTTTGATAGTAAATAAGATGACATGGGAAACCAAATACAAATTTATGCAAGGTATAATTTCATATTTTTCCTTTACAACATGTTCTAGTTTCTTAAACCTTAGAGTTCTATTTTATTTCATACTAAACAGTGAAAGTTAAGCGTATATTTCGGGGGATTTATTGTCCCAAGTTCACCGAGCAGCGAATGATATTCTTATTCGTGATAACAAAAGAAAATAGCTTGAACACTTAAATTAGTATTTTATTCATTAACGAGATGTCTCAGGAAATTATACCGAATTGAGATTGAGGGGTTTTAACGTTTAAATTCGATGGGCACAGCACATATAGCCCATTGCCCAACTTTGTGCTTATCAAATAAACAAAATAAATAAATGACTTATTTATTTCCATTTATCATTCTTAAATTAGACATTTCATGAAAGAAAATACAGTTTTCGACTTTCTCAAAAAAAAAAACGTTTGCAGTGTTTTTACACAGCAAATTTGGATTAATTCTGATATGGTTAAAATTAACACCAGCACAGTGAAGATAATATTACTCAAATGTGTATAAAGTTAAAATTACACTTTTACACTGTTATGGAGTTTTATTAACACTAGCCTTTAAATAAACACTTACTAACATTGGTATTTGTTGTTTTCCTTTAACACTCACTCGTAGTGTTAAAATTCAACAATCTGGCGCACTGAACATGTTAAACAAACACAACTCTTAGGAGTGTCAACCAATTTTATAAATACCAACGCTAACCAGGTACACATTTCTTTTTAAGAAGGCCGTGTGCTTGGGTGCGCATCACATAAAAAATAGAAGCCTGCTAAAATAATTAAACAGTCATTAAGTCTTCAAATCGTTCTTGCTTTATTTCAACTTCACATTTTATTCAGTATAAAACATAATCCACAACTTAACCCTTGTTGATTTTTGTAAGATGAGCAAAAATTTAGCTATAGCAACACTTAGGCCTAACTAATTGTTAGAATGCATAAGTCAAGTTATTCCACTTCTTCAGTTGCCCCCCAGTGGCACAGCGGTATGTCTGCGGACTTACAACGCTAGAAACCGGGTTTCGATACCCGTGACTGGTAGAGAACAGATAGCCCATTGTGTAGGTTTGTGCTTAACTACAAACAGACAAACGTCTTCAGTTATTGTGTCTTGTTTTTTTTTCATATTTATGTATGACTTTGTCACCACCAGGTTTACACTGAAGTTTGTGACTAACTACCTGGAAAAAAGTATGTAAAGATAAAAATAGATAAATAAATATTTTAAATGTTGAATCAAGAAAAATAACAAGTATAAATGGAGTCTTTGTGTTTGTTTGTAATTAAGCACAAAGCTACACAAATGGCTATCTGAGCTCTGCCCACCACAGGTATTGAAACCCGTATTCTAGCGTTGTAAGTCCCGACATATCGCTGTGCTACGTGGGGGGGACTAAAGTGGAGTCAGCATGGTGTAACAGAACCCTAGTTGTTTCCTAAATTTCTGTAATATT
>NW_013666320.1:379903-385929 GCF_000517525.1 Limulus polyphemus | reverse complement strand
AAGCCCGTATTCAAGCGTTGTAAGTCCGCAGACATATCGCTGTGCTGCGGGGGGGGGACGTAAATGGAGTCAGCATGGTTGTAACAGAACCCAGTTTGTTTCCTAAATTTCTTGAATATTACGTTTTATTTAATAAACTACACGGTTTTTTAATTTTCATAATTTTATGCTAGTGAATTTAGATAGTTAAAGTGTAGATTCATTATTATTGTTTAATGTAAAATTGTGAATTGATTATTACTATTTTAAGGTAAAAATGTAGACTTATTATTATTGTTTAAGGTAAAAATGTAGACTTATTATTATTGTTTAAGGTAAAAATGTAGACTTATTATTATTGTTTAAGGTAAAAATGTAGACTCATTATTATTGTTTAAGGTAAAAATGTAGACTTATTATTATTGTTTAAGGTAAAAATGTAGACTTACTATTATTGTTTAAGGTAAAAATGTAGACTCATTATTATTGTTTAATGTAAAATTGTGAATTGATTATTACTATTTTAAGGTAAAAATGTAGACTCATTATTATTGTTTAAGGTAAAAATGTAGACTTATTATTGTTGTTTAAGGTAAAAATGTAGACTTATTATTATTGTTTAAGGTAAAAATGTAGACTCATTATTATTGTTTAAGGTAAAAATGTAGACTTATTATTATTGTTTAAGGTAAAAATGTAGACTCATTATTATTGTTTAAGGTAAAAATGTAGACTTAATATTATTATTTGAATGTAAAAGTGCATATTTATTATTACAATTTTAATGTAAAAATTTAAATTTATTATTGCTATTTTATTGCAAAGTGTAGATTTATTACGATTTCAATAAAAAGAAGATAAATAATACATACGAGGCAATTTTTTTCGCTAACATTAAAAGTTGCCCTTTAGGGATTATCATACTAACTGTTATAACCTTCTGATACGTTATTAGCTATAGACACTAAGGCACGTATCTGAATTGGACTTCACCATCCAGTACTGTACAAGACCCGATCAAGTAGCGTTACTTATATTACGAAGGTAGACTAAATATATGCAAAACTGAAGAAAAAAGGAAAACACAATTAGTCCGTTATATAATATTTTATACCACTCTGTAGGAACTCTATGTAACTTAACTCTTCACAAATCTGTTTGACTTTCACATATTTTTATTTCACTTTTACAATCATCGTCAGAAATCTAAAATACGATGAGTTTAATGCATAAAATCGAGGCAATAATGAAACCCCTGCGGTATATTTAATCTAACTTTTAATTAGAAAAATTAATATTAAAAAAGTAAGAATAACACTGCAAGAGAAACTTAAAAGTTAGTCATAAATTCGTTAAAAAAACTACTAAATGTAAGTATACGTTATAAAACAGACGAGAACGCATACTGAGGAAGACATATGTTAATAAACAATACATACGTAGAACACTTAACGTTTGTTTTAAAACATAAAATATGATGAACTTAAGAAAATGAACTACAAGCTTATCTTACTTGGTTAAGCACGAATATAATTAATTAAAATGGTTAATCTATATATTTAAACTGTATAGATCTCCGTCAATTAATTTGTTTTAATGGTGTTTATTGATTGATGTCATCAGAGATGACCTGTGAGATACAGGCTTATGCCTCAACAACACGATGTGCGACCTAATTGGAACATTTTAGCGAGGAGGGCAAAAAACTTATGGGGGTTTTATTTAACAAGTATAAACTTTATAAACAATGAAATAATTTTAAATAAGAAAAAATTAATGTCGGTGTCGTTTATAAATACTCAATAAACAAGAGTGGAAAAACATCCCAGCCCTGGAACGACACAAAAGAACTATTATTCACGAGTTATTAACTCGATAAACACGTGCAACGGTTTTTAAAAACCACAAAGAAAATAGAAAATTAATGTTTGTGTCTTTATTATTATATTTTAAAATCATTGCTAAGTTACCATGTATGTAACTTGCTAATTCGTAGCCTATTCTAAGAAAATTATAACTCCAACGAAATATATATACTTGATTACCGGCAGAATTGTTGCTAAAAATATATATTATTAATTTACATAATTACAAATTATGAAATTATTTCTTCAAGAACTGTTTCACTACAGCAAGAAGAAGCATAAAATGGCGACAGGTTTTTTTTCATTCAAGTCAGGGCAGTGAGGAAGGGCGTGACACTAGTTTTAAGACAAGTTCTTTCCATTCAGGCCAGGACAGAAAGGGAGGGCGTGACAACAGTTTTAAGACAGGTTCTTTCCATTCAAGCCAGGACAGAGAGGGAGGGCGTGACAACAGTTTTAAGACAGGTTCTTTCCATTCAAGCCAGGACAGAGAGGGAGGGCGTGACAACAGTTTTAAGACAGATTATTTTCATTCAAGCCAGGACAGAGAGGGAAAGCGTGGCAACAGTTTGAAAAGCTAAGCGATGAAAAGTGTAAAACCAACACTCGTTATTTTGACAGCGGCTCTCAGACTGGTTTAACTTTCCAGTGAGTGTCACATTAACGCATTCTAGTGTTCTAGTGTTTTATTTTTAACACTCACTCCCACTTTAATGCTCGTGATTTTTCTATGCACGTTTAAGTTATTAATGATTAATTTTGAAGAACGTTTTTGACTTACAGAATTTGTCGTTATTATCTAGAAATGAGGCTTAAGAGAGAAAGCTAAAGAAAAAAATGTTTATTGAGTTTATAGTTCATTAACATATCTGATCGAATTAGCTGAAAGTTATACAACAGTTAATAATTAATGAAGAATGGTTGGTTGCTATAGGTCACGAGACTTTTGACAGTAGATGACTGAGATGAGAGGTATTTCCAATAATCGAATTACACAATATGCAGCAATTAATTAAATTGCGTTGCTAAATTATCGTTATTTGATTATTAATTATTTGTGATATTTTTTAAAATTAGTGTCATATATTAATTTCAATCTTTTGTCTCCCATCTATCGTGACTTTAATGAGGAGGAATTTGCAAAGGGAGCCTCCTGGTAAAAATTTTAAACTACTAGTTTTACATATCCTCGTAGAAACATAAAGAGTACGTTATATGCTTTTTTTTAGCAACTTATGTGCTGGTTTCTAACACTTTATGTATTTGTTGCTGTTTTTTTTGAAGTTGCTAGAGTTCTATAAAAGTTCGACATTAATTATAAATTAAAAACGCCATTAACTTCTCTCAGTTGTTAGTTTTTTTTATAATATTTCGTTTACTGATTTACAAAGACATAAATATCTATAATTTGGGTATTTTTTTATATGTCACTGATTTTTTAATTTATAAAATTTAAGCTATTCGTTTCCGGTATCTTTTATTTTTAACAGCGAATACATGAGCCTTTATTTGTTTCTTGTTAAATGCGAACCTACACGATGGGATATCTGTGCTGTGCCCACCACGAGTATCAAAACCCAGATTTTACTGGTGTGAGCTCTCAGACTTTCCGCTGAGCCACTATTTGAGTCATCCAGATTGAGTTTACTTGCAGTAGTTACACATCTCTCTCTTATGGAATACATTATGTCGCATGAGGAATACAAAGGTAATCGTAAACCCAAAACTGAAGGAGATACAATGACTTTCGTTTTGGTAGATGGAGACATTTTTTTTGCAAAATTTTGTCTCAAGCTTGGGTGGCTGTGGAATAAAATAACTATAGATATTCTCACAAAGCCAGCAGGGATAACACATATCTCGGAGGACAGATATCAGAAGCATCACATTCAAAGCTTACTCGCTACCAGTGGAACAGATGTGGATGCGATCTGGACTGGATACCAGTTGCAGAAAAAGGAATGAACTGAAGAACGATAAAGGAGGTGATAATGGTAATGAAAAAAAGCGAGTTACAGGGCGTTTGATATAGTTATGGTGATGGTATCGAAGAATGGACAGAGTTGCAGGGCATTGAATATAGTTATGGTGATGGTATCGAAGAATGGGCCGAGTTCTAGGGCGTTGGATAAAGTTATTGTGATGGTATCGAAGAATGGGCCGAGTTGCAGGTCGTTGAATATAGTTATGGTGATGGTATCGAAGAATGGGCCGAGTTGCAGGTCGTTGAATATAGTTATGGTGATGGTATCGAAGAATGGGCCGAGTTGCAGGTCGTTGAATATAGTTATGGTGATGGTATCGAAGAATGGACCGAGTCGCAGGACGTTGAATATAGTTATGGTGATGGTATCGAAGAATGGGATGCAGAATGTAGAAGAAGATAAAGATATTGGCTCCGAGCTACAATGCGGAACAACAAAACTGATGATGATGATGATGAAAAACGCTGCGTATCATCGAAGAAGAAGAACAATGGATGCAGAATGTAGAATATAAGGATATGCGACGAAACTGGCAAACATGATGACGACGAAGATGGGGCTCAGAATGTAGAAGAAGAGGAAACGAACTTCGAGCTACTGCGCAGAACAATGAAACTGGTGATGACAAAGAAGAAGAACAGGGTGCTACAGAAGAATACGTAATGCAGAATGATTTCCCAATAATCTGTTTTCACCTTGAACTCTTTGTGAGCCAAACAGTTTGAGTTGAGTGGCTACAAAGACGACCGCAACTGGCCAGACAGTCACGACCAGAGCAGTGAGAGTGGTTAACTCTTGGGAATAGAATACCACTATGTCCAATATACCCGTAGAAACATCCACTAAAAAAAGACTCTTCAGATTAAGTCCTACAGATTCCTGTATTTCATTCCAACTTTTCCGGAGTTTTGGATCTTGTGTGGATACAACTTTGTTACCAAACATTAATTATGAATCTGGTCTGGTTTATTCAAAGATTCTTTGTTAAATATATAAAATAATACAATTTTCCGTGGATATGTACAACATAAGCTTGAAACAGTTACTGTAGGTTGTTTGGTATTAGTTTCAAAACAAGCACAGGAAAAAAAAAGAACGTACACAACGATACTCTGTAAATATTCGTAGTTCCACTTTATTATTACAGTCTTTATCATAACTTTTTTACGGTTTTGTGCTCTGGATTGTTATTCATTTTATTAGATATACATAATAAATAGTGCTTAGTGTGTCGGGCTGCAGATGTAAAAAGCCAAGGTTCAAGCCCATGAAATATTGCTGAACACAATAGTTTATATTTGATAAAAGTCTGTGAGGTTGTTTACACAGTTTGATAAAGGTTTAACAGGTTGATTCTAAATTTTAAAAAACGTCGACAAGTTGACTCTACAGTTTCATAAAAATTTTACAGGTTGACTCTATAGTTTAACAGGTTGACTGTACAGTTTGATAAAAGTTTAACGGGTTGACTGTACAGTTTGATAAAAGTTTAACGGGTTGACTCTACAATTTTATAAAAGTTAGAAAGGATGACTTTACAGTTTGATATAAGTTTGACAGGTTGACTCTACAGTTTGATATAAGTTTGACAGGTTGACTGTATAGTTTCATCAACGTTTGACAGGTTGACTCTATAGTTTGATAAAATTTCGACAGGTTGACTCTATAGCTTGACAGATTGACTTTACAGTTTGATGTAAGTTTGGCACGTTGACTCTACAGTTTGATGAAAGTTTGACAGGTTGACTCCACAGTTTGATAAAAGTTTGACAGGTTGACTCTACAGTTTGATGAACGTTTGGCACGATGACTCTACAGTTTGATGAAAGTTTGACAGGTTGATTCTACAGTTTGATGAAAGTTTGACAGGTTGACTCTACAGTTTGATATAAGTTTGACAGGTTGACTCTACAGTTTGATAAAAGGTTTACAGGTTGACTCTACAGTTTGATAAAAGTTTGACAGGTTGACTCTATATTGTGACAGATTGACTCTACAATTTGATGAAAATTTGGCACGTTGACTTTACAGTTTGATGAAAGTTTGACAGGTTGACTCCACAGTTTGATAAAAGTTTGACAGGTAGACTCTAATGTCTGCTACAAGTTTGACTGGCCGAAAATATAAAATATTAACAAAAGGAAAATTATAAGGGCTATTTTCTCAGCTGTGAATTTTCAGTCATGTTGTAATGAAA
>NW_013666320.1:378333-379500 GCF_000517525.1 Limulus polyphemus | reverse complement strand
GGGAGGATCAGGTTCAGCGTAGACCTCTTCCTCCCTCTCTGGAATTGATATTTTATTTCCACTGTTACTGAACTCTAGGTAATAACCCTTGTTACGTTATTGTTGCATTACTAACAGTATGTTAAGTTTTGTCCATTGCCCGCAGTTCTAATTAACATACCCTTTTTGTGCCATGTCCAAGTCATGGTGTAATATTAACTTGTATATTTTCACTAGCTTCACTTATGTATGACCGCACTATTAGTCCGTGTTCACAATACAGTTCCACTTAGCAGTCATACACACACACACATATAATCCTATTTTTACATACAAAACCCTTTCAAAATAGAGCTACGTTTGTGTCTAGGATTCAGTTAGCCTAGCACTGTTTGGCCTGTAAAATTCTTATATATGTTTAGAGGGGATAGATACTTATGACTTGGTTCATCGGGTATTATGTAACTCTCTAGTTTGCTTACCAGTTCATTTTTAACAACATGTTTCTTATAATGTTTTTTAGTATTAATTGACAGTAAGTATTTATTTGTTTGTTTTTGAATTTTGCGCAAAGCTACACGAGGGCTTTCTGCGCTAGCCGTCCCTAATTTAGTAGTGACAGACTAGAGGAAAGGCAGCTAATCAACCTCACCTACCGCCAACCCTTGGGCTACTCCTTTACCAAGGAATAGTGGGATTGACTGTCACATTATAACTCCCCACGGCTGAAAGGGCGAGCATGTTCTGCGACGGGGATTCGAACCCGCGACTCTCAGATTGGGGGTCGAGCGCCCTAACCACTAGGGGAATTGATAGAATTAAATTGTCTAAGAAACAATTTAAGATACGTAACCACTTTGGGAAAATAATGTCTGCTAAATTAGTGTTGATAAAACAGCAGAAAGGTGATCTAATTGTACATGGTCAAGAGCTAATTGAATTCCAACATAGACTTAGAGTGGCATAATAATAATAAAGTACGAACGTAAAGAAATGGAATTGTAAAAGTTAGTAAAAATATTCTGTTCATTACGCAAACATAAAGTATGATTGAAACAATACATGTGCATACTTTTTTGTATGTCTGTTTACGACATAACAAAACCCCGTAGTGGTTGTGTATAGAAATTATAGACAGATTTTGTTAAACAAGACCGATGTCTGTAGGTTTACTTTCTTCTTAGAATT
>NW_013666320.1:367734-377455 GCF_000517525.1 Limulus polyphemus | reverse complement strand
GTTTCATTAACTAAATAGAGATTAACACTTCGAACTGTTTTACTCTGAAGTTCACACTGCAGATTTACTTAAAGAAATAGTCTTCGAGGTCCAATCCCAATGCAATCGATAAGAAGAGTTCCTTGACATTGTGACATGTTATCTCATAAATAATCAACTAAAATAACGTATTTTTAAAAATAGAACTGCTGTAGGTTATTGGTTCAGGTCCCGTGATAAAATATCAATCGGACACAAGTATTATTATGTAAATCAAACTGCCGGAATTCAACGTCAGAGGTCTTGCGCTAGCGTCCTCTGAAGACAATAAGCAGAACCACTCGGGCTCTTGTTTGTTCATGAGATCTCAGTGGAAATTTTCAATATTTAAATATTGTGTTACTATTGTAACTTAACGATCTGTGCTGACTGAACAAAGTATTCACGAATCCGAGAACAATCCTTATTATTCAAACTTTTTGTTGGTATAGATGGTGGTTTATGCATCTTACAGAATGATCAAACTGATATAAATAGGCCTACAAACAACACTTCCTGTGTTTTTATATGCACAGAAGTAATTTTCAAGAAGCTTCAATATAACCTAACTAAAAGAAAAACTGATACGCATGCGTGCACATATTTATAAGGAAAGTATTCATTAAATAACTAGTCTCTAACTACTCTTATTATATTTTTCTTAGTGGTAAAACAAATTTGATTTTCGATGACGTCATTTAACTCATCGCTCTCTAGTGGCTGACGTTAGGGCTAGTAATTAAAGTGCCCCAATTGTTTTCATGAAATTTCCTGCTCAGAAGGAGTAATACGTCACGTGACTTCCATCAACTAATCAGTGCCTGTACTTCTCCATAAAATACTTATAACTGTCGAAAATATTAAGTTGTGGGTTTGTAGATAACAGCAATATCAAATATGAATAACATGACGATATCTAAAATATTAAGATTATGCAATTACTGAAGATATTACGAACTTCTTAATGTACAATGGCCTTTTTATATATATTATTACACGTAAAAAGTATATAAATTCTACAACAATGTTTTAAAAGTTATGTTTACATTTTCGGATATTTGCAAGCTGTCCCTTTGTTCGAATATTTAGAAACTTACTAATTTTATAACGAACTGTGTATAAACATACTGATTTTCATTCAATTTTTGTCTAATGTTTTTTACACTTGTAGGTACTAAATTTATAAACTCTTTGGTATAAATAATATTAAATGATGTAAGTTTTTCACAACGTAATGAAACAGTAGGTTTCCAATCAAACTTTCATCAGATAAAACAATGAACACGAAACTGACAGTAAAACACTGACTGCATGGAACGGGTTACTAAACCAACTTATACGATTTTTCTATAGCTATGTAGTTGCTAATACAGACGGCAGCACTGATTATTTACTTTTTGTGCTTCGCTACACAGGGACTACTTACACATATCCTTCCCCCCTTTTGAAATCGGAATCTAGAAGGACGGTAGTTTAACAACAGCATTCTAGATTGAATAGCAGGATTTGACTGTCACTCTTATAGTACGCCCGTAGTCCCAAAGTGTGAACTGCGTTTTGTGCGACTGAGGGACGCGAGCTTTAAATCTCGAATTCACAGTTCAAGTAAGACTAGAGGGAAGGCAGCTATTTATCACCACCCACCGCCAACTCTTGGGCTATTCTTTTACCAAAGAATAGTAGGATTGACCGTCACATTATAACGCCCATGTTTGGTGTGACGGGGATCCGGACCCACGATCCGCAGATTGCGAACCGAGTGCTCTAACCACCTGGCCGTGCTGGGCCTCATTGTAGTAGGGAACTATTAAAAAATTATTTGTTTCAACTTAGTATCCACGATGAACGGAAAAACGTAAGTTTATTGTAAAGTTATTGCGTGCTATAGTTCTACTATTCTTCCTATATTTGTGTATGGGAATTAGGATTAAGTTTTACTTTTCAACACTTCTTTAGATATTCGTATATGTATCCACGACAGTGCTCTAGAGTGGGGCATATGTATATACGTGTCAGCGACATTGCTCTAGAGGGTGACATAAATATATCCATAGCAGTGCTCTGGAGTGGGACATATATTTATCTATGGCAGTGCTCTAGAAGAAGATACATATATACTCGTGGTAATGCTTTAGCAAGAGACATATATGTGTTTGTGGTAGTGCTTTAGAGGAAGATATGTATGTGTGTTTGCGGCGGTCTTTAGAGGAAGACATGTATGTGTTTGTGGTAGTGCTTTAGAGGAAGACATATATGTGTTTGTGGTAGTGCTTTAGAGAAAGACATATATGTGTTTGTGGTAGTGCTTTAGAGGAAGACATGTATGTGTGTTTGTGGTAGTGCTTTAGAGGAAGACATGTATGTGTGTTTATGGTAGTGCTTTAGATGAAGACATGTATGTGTGCTTGTGGTGGTGCTTTAGAGGAAGACATGTATGTGTGTTTGTGGTAGTGCTTTAGAGGAAGACATGTATGTGTGTTTGTGGTAGTGCTTTAGAGGAAGACATGTATGTGTGTTTGTGGTAGTGTCCTATATAATTTCACCTTAGTACAGTCTTATATCATCGTTTAGCCTCGTGTTTAAGAACAGTCTACTTTTTAACGAACAATACTTTCTTGTTGTTTTAAGTATAGTACATTGAATGCCGTGACTTTCACATCCAGAATTCCATTCATTCTACGTTTATTTTAATCGTGCTGTATTTAACGTTATTATTTTTTTGCTGGATGAGGGGAGATCTTTCTAAACCTAAGCACTTACTGATATTTGATTTGTCCATGGCTTTGAAATTCTCTGTTGAAAGATCTCATCAAAATGTTGTATAACATTGTGCTATTTCACTTAGTAACTTAGTTATGTGTTTCTATTTCCCAAACAGGTTTTTCTTAAACTTTTTGTATCTTTTGTATTTTTGTAGTTTAGGTAGCGGACTGTGTTATATAAATGCAGAGATTATCTGTAAGACAATGGATAAGAGTAAAGATATCTTCGACTTCCAAAGGAGAGTAGAATTACGGGGACTTTGTGTAGCAAGAGTTTTGTTATCAAATACCGTTTCTTTCACCGGCTATTCAGATACCTTTTTTATCGGAGTCTATCAACAGTGGGAAGCAAAAGATAACACGTGTGCCACTAAGAAAGGTTGTGGTCGTGATAAACTAAAAGAGAGTACGATTAAACAGGTTTGTAATGTGAATACATGTCAAGCTACAATTCAACCATGTTAAAAGACATTACAGAAATGTCGTGTGTTAACCGACAATCAGTACATAAATTGTTTATATATGTATATATAGTTCAGACGCAAAATGGGATAACATAGTTTGAGTGGTGCTAATATAATAAATTGTGGACAATTGATGACTGAAAGGTGTGAGTTGATCTCATAACTCGTGCTCCATCGTTTTCTCTACTGACCGTAGAGAAAAATATGGAGATACCAAATAAAATTCTTAATCAATCTTGTGTTATTTCGACACTCCGAGAAAAGTAACTTTTTCAAGACGATGATTCATCAATCGAAGGTGGTCAGTAGAACATGAGGATGATTCGTCAATTGAAGGTGATCAGTAGAACATGAGGATGATTCGTCAATCGAAGGTGGTCAGTAGAACATGACGATGATTCGTCAATTGAAGGTGGTCAGTAGAACATGAGGATGATTCGTCAATTGAAGGTGGTCAGTAGAACATGAGGATGATTCGTCAATCGAAGGTGGTCAGTAGAACATGAGGATGATTCGTCAATCGAAGGTGGTCAGTAGAACATGAGGATGATTCATCAATTGAAGGTGGTCAGTAGAACATGACGATAATTTCAGTGAACTTTTTGGCCACAAAACACCTCATCTCAATATGATTGAACATTTCTGAGATGGACACTATGCTTCTCTGCTGAAATATGTAATCCAGTGGCAGACAAATGGACTTCGTTCAAACAAGGTACTTTCCAACATCTAGTGGAGTCCATTAAATTCCGAATTTCGGCTATTATCACAGTGAAAGGTGCTCCAACAAGATGTTAGAAGGAGGGAGTTTTTATAATTTGAAGTCATCATATGTTATAAGCAAACGATAATGAATACCATACAACGATAATAAACATGTGCTTAATAGTTGTATAGCATACAAATATTTAAGTTGTTTATAATTGTATTACCGACAGTGCGTTGTCTGTTTATTCTAGCTAACAAATAATTATTTATATTTACAGAATGTGTATATAATTAGGAATATTATCGCATTAAGTCAGTTGATAATTAATACGTCAAGTTCAAAAATACTCCAAGGCATTAGATAATCGAAATACAAATCTAAAGACAAAAGAAGAAACAATGATAAAAGAAAATATTCAAAAAGCATTTTCGGAAGGAATTACTTAAGTGACTAATGTTTGGCCATGTTTAGGCTTAAGTGAAAAGGTTTCTCTATACTCGAATGACAAAAATCAATGATGGAATCAAATAGAAAACACGTAAGGCAAAGATAATTAGTTTGTTCCATTACATCGAAGGCTTTGCGTCCTACAGACTAAGAAACGTTGGTTCCACCCAAGACACCCTGTTGGATTCCCAGCATGGGAATGTCGGTCTCACATAATCTGTGAATCCGAGGTTCATGGCTCACGTCCCGTTGCCTTAAAACATACTCTGTACTTTGGGGCGCTGGATGAGTTATAAGAGTGACGGTCAAATTCAACTGTTCGATCAGACAAGAATACTCCAAGAGTTGGAGGTGGGTGCAGTTGGCTAACTGTCTTCCCTCGGCCGAGTCACGTAATGATATTTCCACAGAAAGAGTTCGGCTGAGTCACGTAATGATATTTCCACAGAAAGAGTTCGGCTGAGTCACGTAATGATATTTCCACAGAAAGAGTTCGGCTGAGTCACGTAATGATATTTCCACAGAAAGAGTTCGGCTGGGTCACGTAATGATATTTCCACAGAAAGAGTTCGACTGAGTCACGTAATGATATTTCCACAGAAATAGTTCGGCTGAGTTACGTAATGATATTTCCACAGAAAGAGTTCGGCTGAGTCACGTAATGATATTTCCACAGAAAGAGTTCGGCTGAGTCACGTAATTTACACGGACATTTTAATCGGAACAGAAAATGTAGCGAAATTATAACACTTCAGCATGTGTGCTTATTGATCTCACGACAACAACTTAATGAAAATCTAACCCAGTCAACAGTCATAACAGATATGGAATTCTAAATAATTAAATATTTCCACTTAACTCATTTATTTATCATTCCTTTAGAAACTCACAAAGGTATAATTGACCTAAATTGATGTAACTGTATAAATAAATTGGAATAGGTAAACTAATACATGATATTTAGAATACTTTGTCTCTAGTTTTAACTGGATTATTCTGCTGTATACCAGACATTCTTATAGCCATTCACGAATATGTTATAAATATTGCTAATTTATCTTATTAATTGTAATTAAGTATGATCACCGAGCACTGTACGTTATCACCACAAATCTAATTTTTCGCTAATTAATATATATATATATATAGTTTATCTAATTACTACACAACGTGACTGATCACTAGATATTATCATTGATATTTAAAATATTTCATGACTCTAAAATGAATGATATTGTTTCAGTCGAATTAAAATAATAAGATTCCACTGTGTACTTCAAATTATATTGTCTCTATTCGGATAATGTATTGATTTACCTTATATGTTAATTTCTAACTTGTTCTCCAGTGGGGTCAGCAGTAAGTCTTTGGACTTACAACGTTAAAATCCGTGGTTTGGTTCCCCCTGGTGGACGGAGCGCAAGTAGCCTAGTGGGTAACTTTGCGCTGAAAAAAAAAAGTTACTGATCTAGTTAAACTTATGAAGTAACATAATTTAGTATCATTTTAAGTTTGTTTTATGGTTTGTGTCGAATTTCGCGCGAAGCTACACGAGGGCTGTCTGTACTAGCCATCCTTAATTTAGCAGTGAAAGGCTAAAGGAACTCTTTTACCAACAAATAGTGGGATTGATCGTCACATTATAACGTACTCACGGCTGAAAGGGCGAGCATGTTTGGTGGGTTGGGGATTCGAACCCACAACCCTCAGATTGCGAGTCGAGCGCCCTAGCCATTGTTCAGTAATGTGAATTAAGCATTAACTAATTTGATTAATTATCTCATTTCGAACCCACGCGAAAACTTATTATTATTATGAGACAGATATTTCCACATTTTCATCAAAATAACGTTAAACCAG
This sequence comes from Limulus polyphemus, assembly GCF_000517525.1. Classification (NCBI taxonomy): domain Eukaryota; kingdom Metazoa; phylum Arthropoda; class Merostomata; order Xiphosura; family Limulidae; genus Limulus; species Limulus polyphemus. The sequence goes on along the minus strand of NW_013666320.1, from coordinate 371,195 downwards.
ACGCTTCCATCTACTGGTTATTTTTTGTCTGTTTGTCTGTTCACCGAATTGATACTTTATGCACATAATAGAATAAACGGCCCGTATAGTTCAGACTTAGCTGACCTTAATTTTGAACTGAAGACCAGAGGGAAGGCAATAGATTGGCAGCACCTGCCGTCTTAAGGGGCTACTTTTATCTGAATAAAGGGTTTCACTGGCATGTCACTCTTATAACACACCCATAATCGAAACTACGAAGCGTGCTTATGAGCAATCTCTTCTTGGTCTCGAGACCATCGGACTTCTGGTTAAATACGACAGTCATTAAACCACGCTCGGGTATTTTTTATATCTGCTCTAACTTATTTCGTTTGAGTTATTTTTTCTTTCGCAATACAAAAATGATGAAATACAGTTTTTTCGTTCTTTGTACAAACTCAGCTTCAAAGGAATCGGATACTGATGCAAACTACATAACTAAACATAAATCAATGAACAGACAAGCAAGACACGAGTTGATTAATGTTAGGAGCGGGTTGATCCTGTAGTAAAGCTATGGATTTCAGAGCTGACGCACTTTAAGCAAAGGGTGCATTATAAGAGTGACAGTCAAACCTTAGCGTGGATGGTAGGGCGTTGCGACATGGCTACATTCTTTCAGGCCAGTATTTCAGGCATAGTTAGGTGGTTAGGGCGCTTGTCTTGCAATCTGAGGGTCGCGGGTTCGAATCCCCGTCCCACCAAACTTTCTCGCCCTTTCAGCCGTTAAGGCGTTATAAGTGGCGGTGAATCCTACTATTCGTTGGTAAAAGACTAACCCAAGAGTTTGCGGTGGGTGGTGATGACTAATTACCTTCCCTCTAGTCTTTCACTGCTAAATAGGGGATGGTTAGTGCAGATAGCCCTCGTGTAGCTTTCCGCGAAATTCAAAAACAAACCACACCGAGCCAATATTTCAAAATTAGAGACGGCACAAGATAGCCTTAATAGCTTTGTAATAATTAAATATGCTTCGGTTTATTCTATAGTATAGCACGTAACTGTCACTGACAATCATATCAACTGGAGTGTTATTTCCCTACACAAACTGTTCATCAAATTAGAAAATGTAAAAAGGTTTTTCATATTCAAACGAATCAGTCGAAACGTAAAGAAAACGTAGGAATTAAATTCCAAGAAGAACGAGAATTCCTATTCCATCAACACTATAAATAAACAGGCATTTAGCCTTTTCAAAGAATGAAAACTGAAACCTAACAAAACTTGAACTCACTTTGCTAATTGTTGGACACGCTCAGGTACACTGTCAACAATATTGCTATAATTATGAAGTCACTTTGCTAATTGTTGGACAAGCTCAGGTACAGCGTCAACAATGTTGCTCCAAATTTTGAACTTGTTTTGCTGATTGTTGGACAAGCTCAAGAACAGTGTCAACATTGTTGCTCCAAATTTGAACTCACTTTGCTAATTGTTAGACACGCTCAGGTACAGTGTTAACAATGTTTCTACAAATTTAAAGTTGCTTTGCTGATTGTTGGACAAGCTCAGGTACAGTGTCAACAATGTTGCTATAAATATGAACTCTCTTTGCTAATTGTTGGACAAGCTCAAGTACATTGTCAAAGATGTGGCTTCAAAGAATGATATAATCTGTAAGGATTGTACTAGTCTTATGTTCCTCAAGGCAACCAAAGGATATATTAGTTACTCTCAGTTATCAACCATATACGAGGAATGCTGCATGGAGTGTAATTGCAGCTTCAAAGGTTTGTGTTCTGTAGGTCATCAACAGGATTAGATTAGAATCTACTTCTACTTCTTTTGAAGCTTTCCTACTTACTCTACTAACTAATTCATTCAATACAAGGTAATCGTTTTGCCCTGTCAGTCCACAGGGTTGTTCCGTTTTTTAAGTCTCCAAGAAAGTAAACGAGTCAACAAATGACACTGATTCAAGTGTTCGTCGTCCATCAATGTAAAATTGCACAGGAACTCAATATCTCGATAAAATTCGTTGGTCAACTTTTAAGGCAATCTTAAAGCTTATTGATTTGGTATAACACATGTCTGCAGTATCTTATGAAAGCAAGTGGGTCACGACTATGATGTATTTGTTCCCATCTTTGGACTGTGACTGATATTGAACCATGAGTATGCACGGCTACTTTTCCAAATGAAATTGCAGACTGTGTTATCAAAAACTCTCTACAATGTCAACGTGATTTTGCGAGATCTCTGTTAAAACAATGATCGTACGTTGAGTACCACTCTATCCACTAGTAGATGACATTCAGTCAAGTCTAATCTTACATAATTTCCCCATCAGATTATTCTTAACATTATAATATTTTCAAAAGCAGTTGAAAAACTAACTATTGTTCAAAGTAGATTTCAAATACTGGATATATACATGAACAGAGTTGTTTAACATACAATCTGGAAACCAAAACACGTAGGTACACCATCAGATCCTGCAGAATAGCTCTTGTTTTAGAACCCTCCTTATGATGATGTCCTCTTATCGGAAGAATATGGTTATGACAATGTGTTTCTGATTAAAACAGTAGTAACAACTGTTACCATATTCTCTCAACCTCCCTCTTTTTACACTAGTGCACAGTTTTATTTAATTCCATTGGGATCAATACATTTAAACCTGTGAACAATGGAGAACCATTGTCTTCCAGGATGTCTTTCAGTTTTATTTTTCATCAGTTCTGCGATATCAATATCATTAGTATCCCGAAGAATGTTCTCTGGACGTTATTAACCTTCAAAGGCACTTCTGTAACGTTAGCTTATCTTATATTATATAATAGTCTTATATATTATCTCCGAGATGGGATTAACATCAGGGGTTCTATTTAAAGCAGGATTAACATCAGGGGTTTCATTTAAAGCAGGGCTATTGGTAGTTGTGATAGATCCCAGCTTATGGCAAGATAAACATCACAAATCAAACGTGAGATTAACGGCTACTTACAACGTTAATAAATACTAACATTCTTCAAATAAACTTAGGTCATATATTAATAACCATTGTAGGAATTACCAAGATCGTTATTAGTGTTTTGGGTATATTATAATTATAAAATGAAATAGTGAAAATATACTTGTTTTATACAATTGCATTGTTTTGATATTAAATAGGTAGTTAGAAAAAAATATTTTATTCATAAAATTACTCTTGAAGAAAATTATATCGTAATGGACAATCCTTGCACAAAAACTAATAGACAGAACTTTTGTAAAGTGGCAGACAACGAAACTTTAATCCACCAAGCACAGTTGACTGAGTCATAGAAAACGTATATATTAGGTAAAATGTGGGATTCTGAGTCATAAAAAACGTATATCTTAGGTAAAATGTGGGATTCTGAGTCATAAAAAAACGTATATCTTAAGTAAAATGTGGGATTCTGAGTCATAAAAAACGTATATCTTAGGTAAAATGTGGGATTCTGAGTCATAAAAAC
>NW_013666320.1:358926-367340 GCF_000517525.1 Limulus polyphemus | reverse complement strand
AAACCTAATTGTTTCATCCCATCTTTCATACAAATAGTAACATCTTACATAATAAACAGGCGTGGAAGAGTTGATCTAGAAACCTAATTGTTTCATCCCATCTTTCATACAAATAGTAACATCTTACATAATAAACAGGCGTGGAAGAGTTGATCTAGAAACCTAATTGTTTCATCCCATCTTTCATACAAATAGTAACATCTTACATAATAAACAGGCGTGGAAGAGTTGATCTAGAAACCTAATTGTTTCATCCCATCTTTCATACAAATAGTAACATCTTACATAATAAACAGGCGTGGAAGAGTTGATCTAGAAACCTAATTGTTTCATCCCATCTTTCATATGACGGAAAACAACTCACATTTTGACAACTTCTTTAATTATAATAGATAATTAGTATCATTACAATACCAAGTCATTTACATTAATGATCCATTGTTACAATAGAAACGCGTTCAGTTTTTTGATTTCCGTAATTTTTCATTGTTATAGGATAAAGATAACAAGAAAGCTAGTTACAAAGGTTATTTGTATCTTTAATAATCACGATATGCTTTAGTATCAAAATATCAATAGAGGAAGGTTTTTTTTTTTCCCCTGAAAATCTAGTATGTGTCATTACAATTATTTCTTACTGTATTTGTGTATAATAATTATCCGTTGCTAGATTATGGGCAACACAAACGACCATATTTTTATCGTTATAAATTAACAAAGAGGACATGGTAAGGTTTAACTCTTGTGAATTCTGGGTATAAAAAATGGCGGTCGCTTATTTACGTTTTATATAAAATTCCATCAGATTTTTTAATATTCAAACAGTTTTCATTCTAAACTAAAATTCAAAAATCTAAGATTCGTAAATTAAGATAGTAAAAATGTAATTTCTTAAATACGTGATTCTTAATCAGTCTATTTTTCATAAAATCTTCTTATGATATTTTCGTCAAAGGAGTTTGTTCCACGTTACTTTGCTTACTGATGGATGAGCGCAATATTGTAATAGTCGTTCGTGTGTCATCCATTATATGATAATAAGTGCCTGTCCAATAACAGGAGATGAAAATTGTGTAGTACAGCAAGGTGTGCGAAGCATCAAACGTAAGTTGTTTTTCTTCTAACTACACTTTTGAAACGACTCTTTAAAAATAGAGCGACTTTGCAATAAACAAATTTACAGGTGTAAGAGAAATGAAGTTGTGGAATTAACTGGGGCTTTTTTAGTATCTTTAGGTAGAGTAAAATGTTAATTCGTTTTGTCCTCAGGAGTGTGTGAATCGATGATTTGAAAACAAGACTGAGAAAAGACAATTCTGATGGTTTGCTCGTGTGTGAAAGGCCTTGAATATTTGTAATATACTACAAAAGAAAAGGTGTATCTTTATTTTAGACCGTTTATAATTATCTTCCTGCTCAGTTGTATGAAATTTCTAACTTGTATAGATTAAAACAAAGTCTCTGTTATAATATGAGTATATATAAATTCCACAGAGAAAAGAGCATTTATTGCTGACCCATGTTTAAAATAATGTATTTAATCTTGATGTAAAAAGCATTTCTTCTATACCTCTGTGGAAAGGCCAAAATAAACATATATAGATGTAGACAAATCCTAAGTAAAAAAAAATCTAAATTCAGATTTGAAAGAAAACTTTAGGACTTTGATTTTAGAAACGTTGATCCCTCAGAAAATTCACATATGTCCATGTGTCTCTTATCTACAAGGCACATATTGAGTATTTTATGTTCATCCGTCACGGAGGAAAATATAAGTGTCACTATGAACATATCAGTGCCAATCGATATGCCTGCTTAATACATATATTTAAAAAAAAAAAATTATTCATAGGGGGTTTATTGGTGAAAACGGGGAGACAGAAAACGGTGTATTTATTTCCTTCTCTCCATCCCCCACCCCCTCTAAAAAAAATGGATATCAACTGGTAGAATCGAAAGTTAACTTGAAGCTCAGCGATAGGAAGAGTCATTGCGCATGGGCTCGAGTTCGGCAATACTCGCACACGCGCGAAACGCTTTAGTGATGCTTCATTCCGAGTGACACCATCCTTCACGTAGGTACTCAATCACTGATACTCCAGAACACAGCTTCGACCCCTGACCCAGTCTTCTTTATGATGATCAATCCTCAAGGAACTCCTCAGAACTGGACAATGAACAAACCTTGGAAAATCTACCCAAGTCAGAGGATGAATGTATCAAAAAGTTCAAGAATTTGAAACCTTCAGCAGAAGGTAAGGAATACAATATTAAAATTGAAACCCTCAACAGAAGGTAAGGAATATAATATTAAAAGTAAAACTCTCAACAAAAGGTAAGGAATACAATATTAAAATTGAAACCCTCAACAGAAGCTAAGGAATACAATATTAAAATTGAAACCCTCAACAGAAGCTAAGGAATATAATATTAAAATTGAAACCCTCAACAGAAGCTAAGGAATACAATATTAAAATTGAAACCCTCAACAGAAGCCAAGGAATATAATATTAAAATTGAAACCCTCAACAGAAGCTAAGGAATACAATATTAAAATTGAAACCCTCAACAGAAGCTAAGGAATACAATATTAAAATCGAATTTATATAACTGAACAAACTCTCGAAAGCTGCTGTCTGCTCTGCTTAAATAACGTTTTTATTAATCAGACAGAACTGTTTTCCACGTGTAGGCTACATTTCTATTTATAATAAACGATTCAGTTTATCAAAACAGACTCGTGCCTTTTCGTAGGTGATTATTATTATTTTTTTGTATGATTTATAAGACTCGGTTCAATTATTTAAAAACCGTTTTACAGCTACTCAAATGTAGTATTTCACAATAAAACTTTTATAATTTATTTTAGGTAACAACAGCTTGTTCAAAGATATTATATAGCAAATAATCAAACACTTCTATTTTTTTAATGAATTTCGTACAAAATATAACTAAGATGTGAACAGTAAAGGTAAAAAAACGAGATTTAAAGTGCCTATAATTAAATCAAACCATGTTACGAGATAATAAAAACCTGCATGTTAATTTGAAAGTCATGACACTTGACATGTGGTGTTCAAACTCTCTACGTTACGACACTGGTAATAAAATACTCAGATAATTTCTACTTTAGTATTTGTGTTGTGGTTGTTCATAAAGACTTTATTATCTACCTACAACACTTGTGTTGTAATTGTTCATATATTTTGAGCTTTTTCTACTTTGAACACTCGTGTTATAATGCAAAAAGTTTTAATTATCTATACACGAAGTTTCTAGTATAATGCTCACAAATGTTTAATTATTTACGTACTACTATTGTGTTGTAATATCCATAAAGACTTAATTATCTACCTACAACACTTGTGTTGTAATGTTCACAAATATTCAATTATCTACCTACAACACTTGTGTTGTAATGTTCAGAAATATTTAATTATCTACCTACAACACTTGTGTTGTAATGTTCAGAAATATTTAATTATCTACTTGTAATGTTTACAAAGACTTAATTATCTAATTGTAAGGTTACAAAAGTTTAATTATCTACCTACAACGCTTGTGTTGTAAGGTTTACAAAGATTTAACTATCTACCTACAACACTTGTGTTGTAAGGTTTACAAAGATTTAATTATCTACTTGTAATGTTTACAAATATGTAAGTTATCTACTTGTAAGGTTTACAAAGGTTTAATTATTTACCTACAACACTTGTGTTGCAATGTTCACAAATATTTAATTATCTACCTACAACACTTGTGTTGTAGGGTTTATAAATATTTAATTATCTACCTACAACACTTGTGTTGTAATGTTCACAAATATTTAACTATCTACCTACAACACTTGTGTTGTAAAATTTACAAATATTTAATTATCTACCTACAACACTTGTGTTGTAATGTTCAGAAATATTTAATTATCTACCTACAACACTTGTGTTGTAATGTTCACAAATATTTAACTATCTACTTACAACACTTGTGTTGTAAGGTTTACAAATATTTAATTATCTACCTACAACACTTGTGTTGTAAGGTTTACAAAGATTTAATTATCTACCTACAACACTTGTGTTGTAATGTTCACAAATATTTAATCATCTACCTACAACACTTGTGTTGTAAGGTTTACAAATATTTAATTATCTACCTACAACACTTGTGTTGTAAGGTTTACAAATATTTAATTATCTACCTACAACACTTGTGTTGTAAGGTTTACAAATATTTAATTATCTACCTACAACACTTGTGTTGTAAGGTTTACAAATATTTAATTATCTACTTGTAATGTTTACAAATATGTAAATTATCTACTTGTAAGGTTTACAAAGGTTTAATTATCTACCTACAACGCTTGTGTTGTACGGTTTACAAAAAATTAATTAACTACCTACTCGCAATCTGAGGGTCGCGGGTTCGAATCCCGTCCCACCAAACATGCTTGCCGTTTCAGACGTGGGGTGCATTATAATGTGACAGTCAGTCCCACTATTCGTTGGTAAAAGAGTAGTCCAAGAATTGTCAGTGGGTGGTGTTGGCTAGGTGCCTTACCCCCGGTCTATCACTGCTAAATTAGGGACGACTAGCGCATGTAGATTTGCGCGAAATCCCAAACCCTACATATAACAGTTGTGTTTTAATGTTCCTAGTATTTTACTGTTTTCCTATATAACCTCCACAGACCTTCCACTATGTATCTGAAACCTTTGTCTTGTAACGTTCATCTGTAAAATTTTAGCTGTCTATTTAGAATTTTTATAATACTTCGCTAACAACAAAATTCTTATATTAGAACATTAGATGTTTGACATTGCTTACAGACGTGTATTTCTGATAATTGAACGTTAGATGTTTGACATTGTTTACAGGCGAGTATTTCTGATATTAGAACACTAGATGTTGGACATTGTTTACAGGCGTGTATTTCTGATATTTGAACGTTAGATGTTTGACAATGTTTACAGACGTGTATTTCTGATATTAAAATATTAGACGTTTGACATTGTTTACAGACGTGTATTTCTGATATTAAAAATTAAATGATTGACATTGTTTACAGGCGTATATTTCTGATATTGCCCCCCCCCCCATTGGCACAGCGGTTTGTCTGCGGACTTACAACGCTAGAAACCAGGTTTCGATACCCGTGGTGGGCAGAGCACAGATAGCCCATTGTGTAGCTTTGTGCTTAACTTCAAACAAACAAACTTTCTGATATTACAACATTAGACGTTTGACATTGTTTACAGACGTGTATTTTTGATATTAAAACATTAGACGTTTGACATTGTTTACGTCGTATATATTTATAAGATACAAAAGAAAAGATACACTTTCTTCTAATACAACTTCTAACAATAGGTTGGCAAACAACGATTTATAAGCATAAGGAAAAGTTTTATTGATGGTTGAACAAACTACATGTTTCGACAGAACATTGATCTGTCTTCTTCGGTTCATGAGTTCATCTGTAAACATGTTGTATGTTCCACCATCAATAAAACTTTTTCATTATGCTTACAAATCGTTGTTTGTCTACCTATTATTATATTACCATAATGTGCTCCCTTACTCAAGTGATACGTCTTATAAGTATAAGCCTAACTGGAAGAGAATAGTTCCATTTTTATACTAAGAATTGTCTACAGTGGAGAGATGTTAGTGATTAATGGAAAATTAAAAATTAAATTAAAAACTCGCTAAATATAAAACTTTCATGTCTGCCTAAATTAGAATGTTGTATCTTATTACGGAAACTACCTGAACTGATAAAAATACAGATGTTTATTTAAAGATATCCGTGTTGCTTTGCACTAATTTTAATAAGATATCATAATAAGATCGCTTGTTTCTTAAGCACATAAAATTCAGGTTCATTAGTATACTAAACTGACGAATTAACTCAAAGATGAATTTTATCAATATAAATAAGTTACAACTCAAGAACAGTAGAGAAGACTAATCAGGATTAAGGGAGTAACTTTGCTAATGAAAAAATAACGTCGAATGGAACAAAACATCTAATGTTTATTGTTGGAATCACCGTTGTGAATTTTTGCAATGACAAAGAACGTTTTATAAAATTAACGCCCCGAAACAAACAATTTTTACTGGTATATTTTCAAAATTACTTTCTGAGGCTCATGAATTTTCAATGATCAGTATCACTTTTTTAACAGTCTTTACTAGTATGTTTTCAAAATTACTTTCTGAGGCTAATGAATTTTCAAAGATCAGTATCATTTTCTAACAATCTTTACTGGTATATTTTCAAAATTACTTTCTAAGGCTCATGAATTTTCAAAGATCAGTATCACTTTTTAACAGTCTTTACTAGTATGTTTTCAAAATTACTTTCTGAGGCTCATGAATTTTCAAAGATCAGTATCACTTTTTAACAGTCTTTACTAGTATGTTTTCAAAATTACTTTCTGAGGCTCATGAATTTTCAAAGATCAGTATCACTTTCTAACAGTCTTTACTAGTATGTTTTCAAACTTACTTTCTGAGGCTCATGAATTTTCAAAGATCATTATCACTTTCTAACAGTCTTTACTAGTATATTTTCAAAATTACTTTCTGAGGCTCATGAATTTTCAAAGATTAGTAACACTTTCTAATTTTTTTTCTATATCATCAGCACAATTAATGGGGAAGAGAATAATTTGAAATGCAGGATTGGAGGGGTATAGTATACGTTATTCGTACTCCTGACGTTGTAACTTTTATTTAATAACGTTTCGATACTAAATTCAAGAGAATTTGGAACTCAAATTATAAGGTTTGTTCTTGAGATAAAACTTTGAAATTTTGTAATTATTTTTCTAAATATTATCCTAGCATACGTGAGTAAAATGTTAAGCAAAATTAGTGGATGACAGTTATGCTTCTTCGGTGAGTTCAGCCGGTAGTGGGTTAATAATAACAAAAGCATCCGACGTTGAACATTCTAACAGTACTGTTGTTGTTTAAAATACATTTCAACCAAGTAACGTTCATCTTTAACAGGTTCTAGGATAGCTGGGCTGAGTTTGAGAAGATGAGCAATATGCTTCTATGACAACAAATGTTTCTCAGATAAAGCGGCCGTGATAGAGATCTCCTTCTGTCCTTTTATGGAGGTCGATAATAACGCTGTTTTTCCTGTTAAAGAAATGATCGTGTTTAAATCTTGGTATCCGACATCTTATGTATAGGTGTTTTATTGGAAATTGGTTTCCGGACTTCATTCATAGGGAACTCTTATTTTCGTGAAGTTTTTCATTTTTCTGCTTATCTAAATAGTATGGAAAGTTTAGGGTTTTATGGAACTACGTTCCGTTTCTCTCTCTCTCTCTCATATGTAGGCTTAACTAGATTTCATAACTGCTCAATATTCTTTAACCTATAAGCACAGTTCTTAAGATGGTCTCTAAACTTTGATAAGATATATTAAACAAACTCAAGAATAATATGACTCATTTTGCAAGTGTTCTGACTGTAAGATGCTTAAAAAATGGGCCGGAAGTAGTGTAGTGACTATCGTGTTCTCAGTATGAAACCGAAGATTCATGGTTCACGAACCGTTACCGTAAAAAACGCGATCCGATCTTAGGGTTGTAGGTGCACTATAAACATGACAGTTATATCTCAATACTTGATGAAACAATTAGAATATTCACAGTAGTTGGAAGTGGGTGTTATTCACTGGCTAGCTTCTCTCTAGTCTATCAGTTCAAAATTAGGGACAGCTCTGCGCAGTTATTTCCTTTGTAGAGTTGCGCCCAAATTGTAAACAAACAAAAATTTAAGTACGGATTTAGCTACAATACAATAACTGTTTCGTAGATGAGACAAAATTTATAACTGTAACGCTCTGTTCTAGTCGGTGAATTGAAATCATTATTAAAGTAAACATTGAAGAATTTGAATTATTGAAAACGGAGCCTTAGGGAAATATATTCTATCAATATGCAACTTCATATGTCAAGCAATCTTTCTGAAAAAAAAAGTATTATGTTAATGATCTCAATCACACTTAAGCTTCCTACTAGATGTCATATTGCAATCCAACCTCAAAAGTATTATATGATTTGAAAGTGTAATCAGACTTTAGAATTTTCAAGCGATATAGAGGTGCGAACAACTTTAAGCTATTCAATTCACTCTGAATTTTGGTTTTCTTTTTTTATTAAATTTCGCACAAAGTTACTCGAGGGCTATCTGCGCTAACTAGCAATCCATAATTTTGATGTTAATTTGTTTGTTTGTTTTTGAATTTCGCGCAAAGCTACACGAGGGCTATCTGCGCTAGCTAGCAATCCATAATTTTGATGTTAATTTGTTTGTTTGTTTTTGAATTTCGCGCAAAGCTACACGAGGGCTATCTGCGCTAGCTAGCAATCCATAATTTTGATGTTAATTTGTTT
>NW_013666320.1:345885-358882 GCF_000517525.1 Limulus polyphemus | reverse complement strand
AGCATGTTTGGTGTGACGGGGATTCGAACCCGCGACCCGCAGATTGCGAGTCGAGTGCCCTAACCACCTGGCCATGCCGGGCATTTTTTGATGTTATATATCAAAGGTAAGGCAGCTAGTCAATATCACCCACCACTGCCAACTCTTGTGCTACTCTTCTTAAACCGAATAGTGAGACTTAGCCGTCACTCTGATAACGCACCCTAATCCCAATGTGCAAGGCACGATTTCTTTTTAGCGATAACGAGGCTCTAACGAAGGAACTTCAGATCCACAGTATTGTATCTAGATCTTAGACTGTGGAACACATGTCGATCTGTGAATCAGACTACATTTTGAAACTATGTGTAAACTGTAGTTAAGATGCTAACAAAATCTCAGTGACTAACCAGAGTGAAAAACATTAAAGTCTTCTCAAACCGAAATCTTACTTCAAACTATTGAGCTGTTTTCGAACCTCAGTCAGTCTTTAAGTAATTGGATTAATCTTAGTTTCTTTAGATGAACTAAGGTTTATTGAATTTCGCTCAAAGCTAGGTTTACCGTTGAGCCACCTGAGGGGGGGGGGTCTTAAAATGAAGGATCGAGTCACCTCTAGTTACTGCCAACCCTTGGGCTATTCTTATCAGACCAAGTAATGGAATTTGACGAACCAGTGGTCCCAAACTAAGTAATGGAATTTGACGAACCAGTGGCCCCAAACTAAGTAATGGAATTTGACGAACCAGTGGCCCCAAACTAAGTAATGGAATTTGACGAACCAGTGGTCCCAAACTAAGTAATGGAATTTGACGAACCAGTGGCCCCAAACTAAGTAATGGAATTTGACGAACCAGTGGCCCCAAACTAAGTAATGGAATTTGACGATCCCGTGCTTGTTTTGTTTTTTCTTTTCTTACGGTAACGGGTCCTTAGATCCATAGTCCGGTAGGCTAGCTATTTGGTCCCGCTCGACCAGAACCAGACTTTAACCTAGATCTGGCATGGCTAGGTGGTTAGGGTCGCGGGTTCGAATCCCTGTCCCACCAAACATGCTCGCCCTTTCATAGGAAGAGGTCTACGCTGAACCTGACCCTCCCTGTTCCAAAACATGGACCGAATCCCGATTAAAAATACCCCCCCCCCTCTCTTTCTCTCGCCCTTTCAGCTGGTTAATCCCACTATTCGTTGGTGGGTGGTGATGACTAGTTGCCTTCTCTCTAATCTTTCACTGCTAAATTCGGGATGGCTAGCGCAGATAGCCTTCGTGTAGCTTTGCGTGAAATTCAAAACAAATCAAAGAAACTTGGATCTGGTGTTCAACTTCAACCAGACATTAAATGAGTAAACTTACATCCAATCGTAGTTACAGTTAATGCTAATGCAATTTTACTGAATTCATACAACAATGAATGTTTAAGATATTTAAAGCAGTGTTTTTTAGTTGCTTTAAATGGAAAAGAAAAGTCTAAAAACACATAAAACGGTAGCTTCATGGCTAAATGAACAGTTATAGGAGAATATTCATAAGATATTTTAGTCCTAACATTCTTTAAATAATACTCTTTCAACTTTAATGAAGACGTTCTTCATAGGTTCCTGTTTTTCTTGTTGATATAAATGCAAGCTGTTTGCAGAAGTTCGAGGTTTTGGTTCTTTGAATCTTTGTTGATGCACCTGAAGGTCCATGAAATAGTTATCGAAAAGAATAAAAAAAAACACGCTATTAAACCTGCAACTCTTATCCTATTCAGATGTACGCAATGAGAGAAAGAGGAGACTAAAAGGCATCGTTGAAATATCAAATACAGAACTGGGTTTTTATTTACCTACTTATTTAGACAGAGCGTATTCCATTAATCTATTAAGTTGTTAGATCGCTGAAAGATTTAATTTATCTTAAAAATCCCACTTTAAAGTTATAGGTTTCGTCAGGATGTAAATCGAGTTATATTATCGTCGAATATGATATCCAAGATCTGAGCTACATCGGTTGAAACAGTCTCTCAATGCTGGCTAAAACTCGTCATCAAAACGAAGCTCAAACTGGATATTTTAGTTACAAGAGAGCTACAAATGAGTAATCTGTGAGTACATGGATTAAGGTTTGAGGAAAAAAAGGAAAAAAAAAACACAAAAAACAACAACCTCGCTTTCGTTTTAGATCGTGCTCTGTTATTTAGAACATCCTATTTTCATTGTTTTACCGACTTCAGAATAACAAATATGTCTGTCAACTACGCGTCCATGCATTCTTTGTAAAACAAGTTTGTTATATTAATGGGACGCGGACCACGGATTCTTAGATTCTCAATCCGGTAGGCTAGCTAGTTGGTCGCGCTCGACCAGAACCAGACTTTAAGCTATAGAGCTGGAGTTGAACCTCAAACGTTCTTTATCGTACAGATCTTGTGTTGAAGTACAGCCAGATTTTTAGTCAACGCTCTTTAAGTTAAAACGTTCCGGAACTTCATATCAATAGGCATTTCCTTGTTATGTTAACTAATCACGATTATCTGAGATGTGTGGGGCTTGAAAGTTTCATTTTTAGCTTGTCTGACTGGCTAGGTTTTAGACATTAATGAAGTATTTAATTTATTTATTGTTCGTGGTTTTTGGTGAAAACAGTCCCCGTTAAACAATATTTATATACGCGGTAAAAAATGTGAAGCATTATTTACTAAATTCTATATACGTGATATATAGTTCTATATGGTAGTTGATGAAAATGTTTCTCACAGTTTAAAGGATGCCAAAGGTAAATGATGCCAATAAACAAAAAGATTTACAACTTCCGTACTTAAAAAAACAAAGCCTTAATTAAAATTTGTCAGCTCAATGGTGTTATGTATGAGATGTTTATAATGTTTTCTTTTCTCACATTCCAAAAAAAACAACCTCTAACCAGAAGTAAAATTATATTCTAAATAATCTAACTGCACTTATTTACTGTCATTTACCTCTACGGTATCAAAAGCTTTGAACTAAGAGGTAAGGCCTTTTGTCTGGGGTTCAAGGTATAATATAACTGAGACGAAGATGATAAAATATAAATGAAGGGGGGGGGGGATAGCTTGACGATTCAAGTTCTCGGGTATGAAAGAATAGCTTTTTTTGGAAGCAAGTTTTTCTTCCAGATTTGTTTACAACTTCGTAATAATTACATTCTTAAAAGATTAGTGTAAAAACAGTTCTATGATGAAGGAGAAGGGGGGGGGGGACTAAAATACTTTCTAGATACAGTATATGATAACACTATCGTCAACAGACTTTGGTAAAAACCGGATTATTTGTCTGAAAACAAAAGATGTGAGTTCATGTTTAGAGCACTGGTAATGTGTAGGGAGAATAATTATTTGAAGTGAAAAGTCACGAGAAGCCGAATCCCTTTTCACGCATAGTTTACTGTGAGTGATAGACAAATAAAGAATTGAGTGAAGGTATGAGATGACTAAAGTAGAGAGAGAGAAAGGGTAAGTCCTACATACGCAAGGTTTTAAACATTGAGGAGTAGTAAGAAGAGAGCTTTTCTGAGCTTAATTAAATGAAACCAGTTTTATGACTGTCTTTTTTAAGCTGTCGTTCGAGTTACGCCTTAATAAGAAGTATAAAATACATTTAGGATACTCCTCCTACTTTGACATTATTGATTAATTCTCTCTCTGAAATACATTCCACTCCAAATGAAATGTTGATGATATTTGTTAACTTGAATCAGAGGCATTGTTGCAAGTAAGGTTTAATGCATGCTATAAAAGAATCGTTGATTTTTTTTATATCTAAGTAAACATTTAAATATTTTTTCCAGCTCTTAACAAAACGAATACATATCAATATACCAATAGATAAATATGTATAGAGGGTCGAGTGCGTCATATTAAAGAGATTTTGAATGCATAAATTAGCAAATCGCGTGACAAACATAGCCGATATAACTTCGTGATGGAATGACTTGTGTCAGAAGTACATTTTGACATTATTTGGCGTTATGTAAGTAATGTGATGCTATCAGAAGTTGATTGCTTTTGGGAAGGATATGTAACAGCCCTTTCGGACACACAATATTCATATACTCTGATCATAAATATGAGTTTAAGTCATTGATTTATAATTTCCAAGACGGGGATATTCATTCTATTCAATATTTTTGGAAAACGAAATAGTATGGATTATCTTGGGATTCAGGACCATCCAAAACAAGACCTGTAACAAGTCGAATTCTTGTCATGGTAAGCTAAGTGCTTACAGGTGAGAATCCACGAACACAAAGGTCATTGGCAAACGTTGCTCATATGGCCCAAGCAACAGTACGTAGCATGATAATAATAAAGGATTTCTGTATGAGAAAGTAGAAAAAGTCACGTGTACACAAATTGCTTTCGCTACATATCCGTTAAACCGTCGCATACCTCAGACAGCACGAGAGTGAAGACATACCGGTAAAGCCGCCGGACGTAGTGTCATGGATTTCTCTGCGATCAGACTGTTTAAGCGGACATGAGATAACGTCGTCCTCGTGGGATAGATTGATTTTTGAAAGCAAGCAGGGAGGTGTTGTGTGCTTTAGACATAACAGGCTTACAACGTAGTTTTTTGCTATGGAAACTATGCTGAAGGGTATTATCAGGATGATCGTCAGAGGGATCATGACCGGACGCGGAAGCATGGACTGTAACGGCGTGGTGAGGCTCCAAAATCGTTATAATATAATGTACTCAATATCTTAAAAGATTCCCGTACTAGTTTACACATAAGGTATTGTCACACTGGTAATTGTAGAGAAGGATAAAACGATCCTTATTCATCTACTCAAATAATAAAAATGTGTTTAGATAGATGAGTTATAATTTCGAATACAGAGGTATTCTTCCTTTTTATTTTTTTCCGGAAAACAAAGGAGTATGGATCATGTTGTGGTTGAGAATCATCTAGAAAGAAACCTGCAACGAGTCGTACCCTAGGCGTGGTAGTCGCATAGTAAGATAGCATATTCTTTAGAATTTATCTTACCAGTATATACGTAAGAAATAACCGTTTCTTTGATATTAGAGCACATAACAATGATATAGGTCATTTTACGAAACGACCACACCCCCAACATGAAGGCATTTTGTTACATATAAGTTAATTAGAAGGCGATAAAGCGTATACAACCACGTGGTTGGGTAGATGTTTTGGCAAGTTCCATAACTGTTGCCATGTTGTTAAACATGATTAGAGTCTCTAGACCAACATTGATAACACTGTCTTCATGATATTACAAATCATCAACAAACACCATTAGTCGTATACCATTCCTTACATTTTATCTAGTTCTGATCTATGTAATTAGCTCGCCTTGATTAGGAGCTACTGATAATTTAAACAAGAAGGTGTAAGTTTAATAATATTTTATCTACCTCTGTAATTCCAGTAAAATGTAAGGTGAATTAAAACAGGAAAACATTTTAAATCGAGTGAAACAAACGGAGTTTCTTTTTATTTGCAAATAACTGCTGAGATTTCTTCAAAATAACTAAATTTATTTTCACGTAATGAATGATATCGAAAATAACCTAGAAATAAACTTCAGGTATAAGGATAAGAAGTATTTGGTGTCGTGCTAAACGTTGCGATGATTTCAGGTATAAGGATAAGAAGTATTTCGTGTCGTGCTAAACGTTGCGATGATTTCAGGTATAAGGATAAGAAGTATTTCGTGTCGTGCTAAACGTTGCGATGATTTATATTGAGGCTGGAATAAAAATACAAATCGATCATACCATGACAAAGATTATATTGTCTTGTCAAGGTGGTCCTAAAGCAGAGCCAACGAAAGTATGTTTACTGGTCGGTAGACATATCTGTCAATAAAAGTGACTTCCTAAAGTGTAGGTAGTCTACGTAGTTATAATGAAACGCTAAACTATGATTTATTGACATGGCCGACATGCAACCATATTAGAACGTCATGCTACTTAGATCAACAATAGAATTTATCTTATTGAATTTCACTACTATGCTGATGCATTCGTAAAAAAAATATTATCCCTGTACCAGTATTTAAAATACAAACCATCAATCAAAAAAGAGGTTTTAATTTTGTTATTTTTATTCAGTAAACATTATATTTAACTTATATATATATATAAAGCCCGTTTGCTTCGTTTTCTTTCGATAACTTGTCAACAACGGCTGCCGACTTGCTCCTTCTACAAGATCAACCGGCCTTTGCTACGTCTTGGACTTGCCTTCACCTCCGCCTACTTGCCTCTCCATCATACGTATATATATATATGTGTGATATATAATTTTTTCTTTTCTTTTTGTTCCTTTTACCTAGTTACTTATTATTTATTTTTCATTTAATTATTTATTTTCCTTTTTCTTCGTCCATATGGCTCATTAAATCGCTGACCACTAATTGAACTTTAACCTTATGCCTCGAGCAGGGTAAAGGAGGATTGCTAATCTTCGAGCACCCTTGATTATTAGTTATTTCCCCTGAAAGAATTAAGTTTAAATCAAAATAACTGCCAGAAACAAACACATATATATTTATAAAATTTACGCCATCATCGGTGACATGAGGAGTTTTGTTTTTTATCCTCATGACTCAACATGACTTCTTTAAAACTCTATAAAAAGGATGACCAAGTTGTTTTGATAATTCCGAGAACTGCATTTATATTTCATATCTGGTATAATAAAACTCTGGCATAAAAACTTCTCTTAAAGTCGTTGGCATTCACTGGGTCATTTAGTAATGTTTTAACACTAATGTATATCGTAGTATTTGGGTTGATTCGTTACAAGGAAGAAATCTTTGACAGTGCTCTCTGATTCTCAGCAACAAGTTAATAATTTAAAAATTTTATTTTGGGTTTGTTTGGGAAGTTATGAAGATAAACCCAAAATTCTCAAATACATTTTGGGTTTATGTTAATAACTTCCCAAGCAATAACCAAAAATTGGTCCATTAATAAACTTTTTAGACAATGTTAGTGAAAACACTTCTAAGTTAGTTAAAAACCAACAAACCCATACCTCAGAACGCGACGCTATCAGAAAGAAATGGCTTAAACATTCTAGAAATAACCAAGGCATCTTCGTCTAGAGAGTTGATAATGAAAATTCTATGGTAATTAGACCAAATAAACAACCGATACCTTAGTTTGTTGGATATAGATGTATGATCCTTTAGTCACCATTAATAGCCTAAATGACTTTAGTTGTTTGGATAACACGTGTCATACCGCCACAATTAATTATCTGAAATTCAAAGTTAAAAATGATCTTTAACGTTAAACACATTAAATGTAAAATCTCAGTTCACCCAATAAAACGTCGACCTAAGCCCCACCTACAATAACAAATTGAATAAGTTACTCAAAATAATATTAAAAGGGGGAAAAAACAAAAACATTACATATAGACTTTAGTTCTGCATGTGTATGAATCAAAGGTAGGGTTTCTGTAGAGTAAATTATAAGAACTTGTATTATTAAGGCTCATATTAATAACATTTTATAAATATTTCGATGACATTCTGTTTTCGATTTATGTTTAGAATACCATAACTAACTTCCGATTAATTTTTCTAAAGTACGTTTACTAGACTAGGCTTAGCGATAGTTTATTTCGTTACTTTTGATGTCGGGTAGTGAGTAGTAGCCCCTTATCTTCATTCTTTTATATATTAGAAATATAATCTCCTATTCTTTACATTGAAAAATGAATCAAGTAGGGAAAAAAATTGACTATAACTTTTTATAGTGTTCAACAAGCCCCTTTTAACAATTGTAGATTTGTTTTTATTTCCACAAGGTCCAACGAGGCTTAACGTTCGTCTGGCTCACTTTAAATTCAAAATAGTCCTAGGCCAGTTCTAAAATTAGGTTCAACGAGAGTTATGAATTATAGCGACGTGATAACTGAGGTATTTTATAATATAGATTAACGTGTAACGAAAAGAAAGAATTTATTATCATTATAACCACACGCCCAATCATTTTATCTTACAACTCTTTTAACTATAATCTCAATAAATACATTAATTGTGTACTGAAACTTTACATTTTAAACATAGATTCGAAAATAAAAACATTTGTCACTTCCGTAAATATTTACGCAATCTAGACAGTAATATCCCAATGCATAGTTTCGACATTGTAAATTTATTACTTCAAATTCCCCCCTTAAAGGTGAAAGCAGCTTCTCACACTTGTTTTACAAGGCTGAAAACGAGAGTTAATACTCTAACATCTAACAAAACCTTACAGCGTACTACAGTCATTTCCTTCCTCCAGAAAAATTCATAAGTTATTCAGCTAGAGGTGCTTGACACGACTATATCAGAGATATTAGGTATTATACTTTCTAAACCATATTGAACAAAATGTTATAAGTACAGCCTTATACGAGTAATATGTTTGGTTTCGATATGTAGACGATGTTTTCTGAGGGTTCAAAAACAAAGAACGAACAATATCCTTCCAACACATAAACAACTTACTCAAAGACATACAATTCACTGTTGAAAGTGAAAATGTCTTCACAATAAATATGTAAATATAAACATCGCACGAACTCCCCACCCCAAGGTTTAAATGTAAAAATCCCTAATAAAAATACACACAGTGGTTATCGTGCCGGACTGTAAAGCTCAGATCTCGTGGCTCGCGTCCATTTGCCACAAAATATTAAAAATATATAAATCGTACTTGGCACTTTGGGACCGTGGGTGTGTCATAAGAATGACTGTCAAATGCTACTATTCAGTATGACAAGAGTAGTCCAAGAGTTAGCGGTGGATAATGATTAATATCTGCCTTACCTTTAGTCTATAATTTTATAATTAGTGACGACTATAGAAGATAAGCCTCGTGTAGCTTTGCGCAAAATTCAAACTGGAACGCTAAAAGGCCTCCATATGCACCACCAACAACACTGCGTAGAAATCACACACTTAATCCAATATTTCACTGAGACTATAAACGTCTTCTCCAAAGAGCTATACAAACCGTAAATGAAGTTAAAATAACCCAAACCCACCAAACCTAAACCCGAAAAAGGTTAACACGAAATCATGATCTTGACAAACTATTAAGTTCCTGTTCACTGGAGGAATAAAAATCAAACACATGCTAAGAAATTTACAAAAAGAACCCAACCATTTCGAAAACATTTACAAAATACAATGCAACAATTCTCCGGTCTTTTTCTTAGGTAAAACAGGACGCAAATTAGACACCGGATAAAATAACATCCAAAACCCCACTTTTAAATGCATGAACACACGAAAAAAAAAACCATAATTTTCCGTCATATTGTTGTTTGTATTTATCACAAAGCTACACAAAGGACTATCTGGGCTTTGTCCACCGAGGGTATCGAACCCTGGATTTTAGCATGTTAAGTCTGCGGACTTATAATGCTAAAAATCGGGTTTCGATACCTCTGGTGGGCACATACAAGCAAGCAAATAAACGAAACTTACTGCTGACCCACCAGGGACTTTTTTTTTGTCAAAAATGTCACCGTGCGAAAACACGAACCATATATTAATAAAATAAGAATTTGATAAGCCTTACTTATTAATTCTAACTAACCTACTATTAACAATCACCCAGTATACTGCTTAATTACCAAACAAAACTCTCAATTAGACACACCAGGTTGTTTCTATTAAAGCATATATATAAGGAGTAGGTGGTTATAATGTACACCTTCATGTATTAGATGGGCTTTCATATAAATCATACATCCAAATGTTCATCTTAGTTTAAATTTCTCTCAAATATACCTGAGATTCTATTTATATAACATTTTAAATTTAAACTTTAGTAGAACTTTTAAATTTAAATGATTTGGCTAAGTCCATTAGGGTATATCACTATCAATAATAATATTATAAAAATTGTAAAAATCTAGGTACATATTAAGCCCTAGTAAGAGAGAGAGAGAGAACTGTTCTTATGCAGATTATACTCAAATTGTGTATTTTTTTATCGTCGTTCAAGATGATAGGCGGATACTTTTGACAAAAGAAAAAGAAAGTCAATCTGTTATACTGTACTTCTATGTAATTTTAGTTATGTATACTTGTTTTTACCTAAAGCATAGTGTACGATCTTGTGCTGGATGTGCAACTCCTCTAGAAATAAGATAAAACCGCCTATTAGTTATGAATGTATTGGAGTCGCTCTTTTTTCCAAATTCCGGTATTATCCATCACTTGTCACGAAAGATGAGACTCAATATCATTATGGAAAGAGAATTGGATATTCTTCACGTAGCTTGTACATTAATTAAGAGAAATGCAGTTTTTTTTTAAACACAGTGGGAAAACGTTTCGAATAATTGTTTGTTATTATTTTGGACCTTTTTTAAAACACAGTGGGAAAACGTTTCAAAAAAATTGTTTCTTTTTATTGTGGACTTTTCTAAACATAGTGGAAAAACATTTCAAATAATTTTCTGCTTTTATTGTGGATCTTTTTAAACACAGTAGAAGAAAACGTTTCAAAGAATTGTCCGCTGTTATTGTGGATAAGCATATTAATGTTCAGTATCCTAGTACAAACTACCACTGTGACATAATATATCAAATATACTTTCAATGGTCAGTTTACCCATGACAACAAGAAAGGAGTCTGTAATGAACTTTATACACCGTTTAGAGATGCTTAGAGTTACCATGGCTTTAAAGGGCTCGGGCAGTACAATATGGTTCACGATGAGGGGGTGTATGGATGGTTTCATCCACGTTCAAACTTATCAATTTTTTTGAAAAGTTGGGCAATAAGATTATTGGAAAAAGGCTTTATTTGCTCTCTAAGGTAACCTTATTGTTATTATTATTTGATTTTATCAACGACTTTCTCCAAATGTCACTGAAACGTGTTTTTTTAAAGGATTGATGTCATTTCCTGACACAGATACAAGGAACTAAATATTTATTTTTATCATATTTGTGAAAAATACTCAAATATCTAGAAGATTCATATCTGGTACGAGGTATTATTTTATAAGTAATCCTATGTATCCTATTGTCTCCAATTGGCTTAGTGGTAAGGTTAAGCTCTTATAATGCTAGAGTTCTGAGTTCGATACCCGCGCTTGACTAGAGCAAATTGCCCATGATGCAGCTTTGCATGAAGATTAACAGGCAAGACCTTTATAAAAGTAGTAGGTAGTAAATTAGGCCCATCAGTTGTAAGGTTTTATGGTTATATTAAGAAATCTATTAGGAAGAAATAATAATTTTAAATAAAAATGGACAGAAAAATCTTTATCTATCTGTGAACTTTATACTCGTATATTAGAACTTCTTTGAATAATCTCGTCAGACTGTTAAACTTTTTTGGTTGGTTCAGTTATTAATTTCCTAACCACAATCATCTTAAAAAATAAAATAAAAACACCTTATTCGTTTCTGTGTGTTTATAATTCATTAATTGAACGAGAAAATAATTACATACTTACACTATTTTTTGTTCCAAATGGATCAGAAAGCCTCCACATACTTACACTATTTTCTGTTCAAAATGGATCAGAAATCCTCCTCATACTTACACTATTTTTTGTTCCAAATAGATCAGAAAGCCTCCAATACTTACACTATTTTTGTTCCAAATGGATCAGAAAGCCTCCACATACTTACACTATTTTTTTATTCCAAATGGATCAGAAAGCCCCCACATACTTACACTATGTTTTGTTCCAAATGGATCAGAAAGCCCCACATACTTACACTATTTTTTGTTCCAAATGGATCAGAAAGCCTCCACATACTTACACTATTTTTTATTCCAAATGGATCAGAAAGCCTCCACATACTTACACTATTTTTTTATTCCAAATGGATCAGAAATCCTCCACATACACTTTTTTTTCTGTCCTGGGCCAGTTCTACCCCAGCTTCTTTTTTAGTTCCGTCTCTGTTTTTCCGCTCTTCATAACTTTCGATTATCCTCGTCTACGCTTCCTTTCCAGGGTCTAGAAAATCGCTTCTTTGCTTGGATTTTGTAAAATATTACCTATCCATCTGTGTTTTCTTATTGCTAAATTTTTGCTGTTGTGTTCTCTTGATCATTGTTCTTTCAGTTCTTTATTGTTCTATATATTTTTATAATAGTTCATACACATCAATAAATAAATAACTTGAGTTTCTTCTCCAGATCCTCTGAAATCTCTGAACTTTTATATCCATACAGTAACATGAGTTTTACATT
The DNA here is from genome assembly GCF_000517525.1 of Limulus polyphemus. Classification (NCBI taxonomy): domain Eukaryota; kingdom Metazoa; phylum Arthropoda; class Merostomata; order Xiphosura; family Limulidae; genus Limulus; species Limulus polyphemus. The sequence goes on along the minus strand of NW_013666320.1, from coordinate 346,688 downwards.
ACTGTTGAATATACATAGATTATTGTTCTTGAGATCATATTTGATATTCTCAGCTTTCTCATTCAGCCAAATATTTTCTAGTTTTACAGATTCTGGAGTTGATATATTTATCAGGACTTCTAAATATGTGAAACCATCTACCCAATCTATCTGTTTATACGCAATACAGACCAGTGTATTATTTTGAGTATTGCTCTTTTGGAAATTGACTTTAAGCCCAGTACTGGTCGAGAGATCATTGATTAGAGTTATTTTAATTTGGATATGATGTTTTTGTGTGTGTGTGTGTGTGGTGTTAAACATAGAATATCTGCCCATTCCAGATCTTCAAGACTGCTATTATTCTTTCATTGAATTCCAGTTTGTCTTTATGTTTTTGTATGACCACTTTTAATATCCAATCCATACACATTAGAAGCATTAGTACTGACAATGAAAAACTTCGTACAGAATATGGGACACGAAAACAGTTTGTCAGAGTTTCACCGTACAATGTACAACACTAATATTTTCAATTTAGCGTATGAACTATTTCGAAATTTTTTTTTTACAAATATATCATAGGCTGGGCTGATGCATGCTATAAGAAGCTTTGTCAAAATCTACAAGATTTAGGTATTGTTCTATTTATATTTCTCAGTGTAAAGATTTAGTCACTGCATGATTTAATTTTCAACTTCTACATTAAAGGTTTAACTTCAAGATTAATATTTATAACAAAACCAAAATATTTTCTTTTTTTACCAAAGTAATATTTTTTAACTGTAAAATTTTTGTTTGTTTGGAATCAAGCACAAAGGTAC
>NW_013666320.1:336275-345681 GCF_000517525.1 Limulus polyphemus | reverse complement strand
CCCACCACGGGTATCGAAATCCGGTTTCTAGCGTTGTAAGTCCGCAGACATACCGCTGTGCCACTGGAGGGCAATTGTAAAACTGTAAAATAAAGAACAGTTTTTTATATAAAAAAAAAGAACGGGTTCAAGTTCTGTTATATATGTATATAGTTTGTCAGGGTTTGCCATATATGGTGAACATAAATATATTATATCTTATACAGTGTAAAAGGTTTTGTTATATTTTATGTCAAAGGATTTATTCAATGGTGTTGTTTTGTAAAGGAGGGCTTGTTTTGACTTGTACTGTTTTCTTTTCAGAAGTTACATTACTATATTTCAGCTACATTATATGAAAAGTGTCTCTGTTGATTGATTTTCATTTTTGGTTTACTTTGTGTTCCTAGGTAATTTGGTAGACTAATCCTTCCTAAATGTTCGATGTAAACAAGTAGGGTTTTATGGTTTTCTACGCTGAAGGGTTTATTTATATTAATGTATGTGTGTGTACTTGCATACTGTGTTAAAGGGTACATTAATTTTTTTTCCCTATCTATATATGTTAAAAGGTTTTTATTACGCATTACGTATTTTCTGTATTAAAGGATCTCACTTTTATTACACGTTTTTGTAAATTTTGATGCATGTGTCTCATTATTTTTAATATGTATCATAGTGTATGAATTTATGGTTTTAGGGTATTTTTGTCAGTTGTAACTTTTGTAGTATTGTTTTTTTCTTGGGTTAAAGTTTTGGAGTTAAAGTTTTAACTCCAGTAGGAGTTAATACAATTCTAGATCACCACGAGTTTATAGATTCTGCTCTTAAAATTAAAGTTAATTATTAAGGAAGACGGGAAACTGTGGTATGTTCCATAGACTTCTTTCTTTAATATTAATATTTGATTCTAAATTCATTCTTTGTTCTGAATACGTGCAGATTTTTTACATACGAAATAGCCAAATAAACACTGAGTTGATCTTGTTTTGAGTTACGTGTTTCTTTGTCATTCTCAAAATTAAGTAACATTTGGTTTCGGTCAGAGAAGAAATTGCTACATGCAACCATGTGTAAGATTAGGACAATGTCCTTTTGTGGTAATATCTAAAGATCATGGCAACACCAATGACATAAGAGAATGGTCAGTGGCATTTAAACACGAGGTTTCATTTTAGATAGAAATCTCTCATTTAGTTAGTCTTACTCCGTGTCTTTACTTATCTGGCGTAGAAACGACTGTCTGGTGCATGTAAACCAAAAGTACACGCATTGTATTTTTGTCTTGGAACTAATAGATTGTTTGTTTGTAGTTAAGCACAAAGCTACACAATGGGCTATCTGTGCCCACCACGGGTATCGAAACCCGGTTTCTAAAATTGTAAGCCCGCAGACATACTGCCATGCCACTGGGGGGGGGGGGCACTAATAGAGATTGAGTTCTTTGTGTAGTACACTTTGTTCTCATTCCAGTTACTTCTAGTCTTGAAACTCAGCTAGTATACATTCAGCACAGTTCTGTAATACCCTATATTCTCGAATCTCCTGTTAAACGGATCTGTTCACCTGAGTGTGCTACAATCCCACACCGTTTCAATCTGTGATGTCACCTTTCTTTGGCATTTTATGCTAAAACTATGATTATATATTTCTGGCTTTCACGTTTGCTAAAACAGCTCATACATAACGTAATCTCAACTGTAGCTGTTATATCTGCCTTTAGAATCTCTGATGTTATTCCATCTGCTCATTTAACGAATTTCATTTTTAGTAAATGCATTAAAATTTACCTCTAAGTCAGATATTTTCACTTCTACGAATATTACAGAATTTAGATTTTCTCTGATTAAGATGGTTCTAAAATATTCTGCCAGTCTATACCTTTGCATATTTTCTTTTTGTAATGATGTATTCATCTTTTTTCAATTACGAGTTAGGCTTGCATTTGTGTTTTATCATCTGACGATTTACTGATCTAATTAATATAACGGTCTAATATCACCTTCTCGCGCTAATATCTCTGCCTTGACAGCCTTTCTTTCTTTCTTTCATTTTTCGTTTAACTTTCTAGATGCTTGTTTCTCCTCTTTGTCATTATCTATATATTTTTATTTCAGTCTTTCTCGTCTAAGTTTTAGTGTTGTCTTTGTGTTTGGTGTTGTAGTACAACGCTTCACAATGGCCTGTCTGCGCTCTGTCCACCAGGGGGGTCTAACCCCCTGATATTAGCATTGTAAGTCCGTAAACTTACAGCAGACCCACCGGGAGGATGTGGTTTTACTGCTAATGAATGAACGTAGGGTAATATATCTTACTATATTGTCTTATCACCTTAATCCACTAGTGTGTGGAATCCGAACCCCCTTTGTTGCTTTTCTGATGGTTATTAGTATATTCTGATACTTGTATGATTTTATTTTTCGTACTAATTCAATTCTGATCCATATCATCCGAATTTTGAAAGCAGAGAAAGCATCTCGATACTCCCCTTGTGTCAATTTATATACTGAAAATATATATCCCTCTTATCTCCAGATCATAACTTCTGTGGGATCTTTGCCTTCATTAATATATATTCACTATTAAAACGTACTGGACTCCATCATATCTAAAACTCACTGTCACCAGGTGCTGTTGATAGTGATGTAATCTATATGATTTTCGGTTCTCTGATCTAGTGACACATATTTTCCTATTTTCGCTTTTGTAAACATTCTACAATTTTTATGCACTGAAGCCCATTCAATGTATTTCCATAAATCCCTCTTTTACAGCGTTGTTGTTTCAGACTTTATCATTAAAATCATCGGGATCGTGCTATGTGTCGGTATTCTTTGCAATTAATGGTTGAGAATCGTGTCAGGTGTCGGTATTCTCTGTAATTAATGGTTGAGAATCGTGTTAGGTGTCGGTTTTTTCTGTAATTAATGGTTGAGAATCGTGTCATGTATCGGTATTTTTTGTAGTTAATGGTTGAGAATCGTGTTAGGTGTCGGTATTTTTTGTAATTAATGGTTGAGAATCTTGTCATGTGTCGGTATTCTCTGTAATTGATGGTTCAGGATCGTGTCATATGTCAGTATTTTCTGTAATTAATGGTCCAGGGTCATCTCATGTGTCGGTATTCTCTGTAATTAATGGTGTAAATCAATGGTGTAAATGTTCATCACATTCCTATTCAGTTGAATCATAACTCTGGCTAGCAACTTAATATGCTTTGAAGTATATTTTACAATCACAAACCGTTCACTTATTTGATACCATTCAATTACAGCCTTGAATGTTTTCTTATTAAGTATGATGACTAAATTATTTTTTCTTTATGAATATAATAACTTCCCTCAAAATATATAATACTCCCCCCCCACCCCAACTGTCACTCATTAATTCCATGAATCTCATTTCTTTGGCTCTTGTGTTGTCTTTTTCACTTCCAACATTGCTATTCCATATACCGATATATTTATTAGATTTAGGGTTAAGAGAATAATTCCTTGTTCTCCTGATATCTTTAGCTCCTAGTTGCTCCGTTGAGACTCTATCATCTACTTTAAACTCTTTTTTTTTTTAGAAAATTGGCCTTGGGTGTTTCAGCATTTGTAGTAGTGTTGTTGTTATATGCCAAGAGTGGTAACCTTGCGAACAAGCCCCTTTTTTATCCGGCCTGGAGCAGGGTGATTTCCCTTTTACAGGCTCTCACAGGAAAAGCCAATACAGAAACACCGATGTCTAATTAGTCGAAATAACCAGAGGATTAATAACTGTCATATATCCTGTTGAATTAGAAGCGGAAAAGAGTACAATGTCAGAAAACAAGTGTTAGGGTCCTTCAACTTGCGGATAATAGAACTGAGTGCTAATATATCCGTGATTTAAACTATTGATTAGTCTCGTTGCTTTTTTGCATCACACGCCTTTACATTATCAGATAATCAAATCTATTGTTATGGCGTGAACGCCTTTTTCAAGTCGGCGAAGCATACTTGTAATTAATTATACTTGTCATAAGACATTAGTGTTAGGCCTATCATATCTTCTAACACCTTATTATTTATCTAGCCTCTTAGAGATTCTCAAGAATTAGAAGTGTATAATAAATGTATCACAACCACACTGTGCTAGATACGGAGAGTGTGGTTGGAATACTATTATTATAATACATTCTTCTAATTCTTCAAACACCCTAAGTGACTGGATAAAAAAATGATGTTAGGCCTAACACTAATGTCTTATGATAAGTATAATTAATTACAATCAAATATGTTATGTATATTAGACATAATAATAATAATTAATGACTTCGCTAATATAATTAATTTTTGTATAGACAACGATCATTTGTTATATATATATCATAAACATTTATTTACGTTTTGCATAAAATAGTGTACAGAGGAGTTTCATAGCTATTTAGATATCGTAACTTTTAGAATTTTTTTACCTCTAATGCAGACATTGTATTCAGATAAAAATAATGGCTTTCACCAACATAATTTAGCAGAAAATTAAATATTAATTAGTATACAATGTTACTTAAACTTCAAAACAGTTAGTCGTACGAAATTACAGCGATAGTTGCCCAGACTTGTTAGAGCAAATAAATATACGTAAAATACATTGTAAGTGTAAAATGTAAAACTAGGTGTGTGACTTCAATATTAACACCCTTATATTGGTAAAAGGATGTGAAGTCACACCTCTAAGTAGGGAAGTTAACAAAATAAATACAAAATGTATAGGAATGAATCGTACCTCCCATATCAGTATTTTACACCCCCAACTGAGTGGTTCCATACCTGTTTTCGTATAATATGGTTTCTTAATTTAATTGCCCCCCTCCCCAGTGGAACAGCGGTATGTCTGCGGACTTACAACGCTAGAAACCGGGTTTCGATACCCGTGGTGGGCAGAGCACAGATAGCCCATTGTGTAGCTTTGTGCTTAACTTCAAAACAAGCAAACAAACCTTAATTTAATTATATTAAGCCGATTTTGCTATCACATAGTAAAATAAATATAGATGCTTTTTGTGTAGTTGCTGGAAGTGGCCTAGTTTTTAGCATGCTCGGTTGTGGCTTTTTGTGTAGTTGCTGGAAGTGGCCTAGTTTTTAGCATGCTCGGTTGTGGCTTTTTGTGTAGTTGCTGGAAGTGGCCTAGTTTTTAGCATGCTCGGTTGTGGCTTTTTGTGTAGTTGCTGGAAGTGGCCTAGTTTTTAGCATGCTCGGTTGTGGATCACATAGTTCAAGGTTCACATCGCGATCCTCTGAATACGCTCTGCACTTCTAGCTGAAGGTGCTTTATAAGAGTAACAGTCAATCCTGTTATTCGGGTTAGCAATCCGTGCAAATCACGTGTGGCGACCTTCTCTCTTCTCAGCAGCTAAAATGTAAGGACAGCTATTTCTGAACCCTGGCCGTTTTTTTGTGTGTATATAGTTGGTCATATTACTATCTTCCTAGAGCAGTATTTTCTAATTCAAGAAATCATATTTCGTTAAGTTACACACAAATGTTGGTGAATAAGGTTTAAAATCTTGCATATCTAGACTCTATTATAAGCTTGCACTACATACATGTTTACACTTTACATTCGTTCCAGAAAACACTGAACTTATTTTTCTTCATTACCCATTCAAGCCGTCTCCAACCATTATTAGTCTCAAAGTGGGTTCCTCGTCATCGAATAACTTATATATGTTTTCAGCACATAAAAAGAGTTTGAATTTACATGAAAAAGAAGAAAACTAGAAGATTATACACCGAAACAACGACAAAACCACAAAGATATTTACAAGTTTATTCCTATATTTTCCTGGATCATAAAATTTAAGCGATTCAAAGTGGAGTTTCAAAGGGAAATTTAATATTAACCTACACACGTGTGATGACAGCATAAGAACAGCTCGTATAATACCTGAAATTAAAATTATGTTTTTGACTCCTTAAATGTTTTCGTTCACACGTTTATTACTTCAAAAGATATATTTATTTTGGCTTGTCCTTTTCCAAGGTTTAAGGTAAGGCGCAGAATTCCGAAACACTAGTCAGAGTGACATACGTCAAACAAAAATAGGACTTGGTCTCGACGTTTACAATTTTAATGTTGCTTTTAGTGATGTCGACTGTTCAGATGCCATCTGATGTTTCTGACAACACACAAAACCCTAAACAGCACAATGAGGATGATTCTGAACTGTTGTTTCCGCGTCAAGTGTTATTTACTCAGTGTAACAACTTCTTTTAAGATACTACTCTCTGGAATGGATTTGTGCAAATTACCATCTAGAACATTCTAACTGCTTTGTTTATTGAAGCTTCTATTACCTTTTGGCTCACTTCAGCTTGTGTTTGAATGAAACAGGAAATCGTCAGTTAAAAGCAAGGGAAGATAATGCACCTTTATTATACTAAATCAAAGCACAAAATGTTAAACAAACACAGTAGAAATAGACGTTAACAAGTTGTAGCGACAGAGATAAAGCTTTCTCGAATGCAATTGGAGTAATGTCTACTCTAACCGTCACATATCCACATTAAATTTAAAAAAAATCACACTAAAACAGCGCTAATAACAAGAAAAACTTCAGTTGCTCTCTTCCATTTGTCTATGAATCTGTGTAAGTACAGAGAAAGAAAAATAAGGTTAGTTTCCATTATTGAAAAGTGCATAAATAAATAAACTAGGTTATCTTTGAAAGATATATCAACGTTTCAATTCTGATTTTTTTAGGTATATTTCGAGCAGAAATGAATTGAAATAAAAATATCGCTGGATAAAGTTTATATGCAAATAAAATAGTTACATAAATATAAAAAAAATTAAATTTATTATAATTATCAATACCAGCGATAAAACGAGATGTATGCAAAACTAAATAAACCATACATAAGTATTTCGTCTATTTTATTTTCTGCATTAAGGTCGAGGTTGGTTCTGTGATAAGAGTTTGAGATTTCGGAGCTGGCGAACCGGGTTTAAATACGAGCGATAACACAAAATATCCGACACTCTTTGAACTCTGGGAGCATTATGAGATCGACAGTCGATCCCGTATAGCTGACGGTGGGTGGTAAGGCGCTGCTGGCTGAGTTGTCTTACCTCTGGACGGCGGTAGATAACCTTAGTAATGGCTGGAGACGGCTTGAATGGGTAATGAAGAAAAACTTTAATATCAGTTTAACATAACAGCAAATGTACAACGTTTCGACAAGGTTTTGTCATCATCATTATTAGTCACAAAGTGGGTTCCTCGTCATCGAATAACCTTAGTAGCTTTGTCATCATACATTATACAAATACATATCTTTCCTTTATCCTACAGGAAGACAAGTTAAACTGTTGAAAGTATTGAGGTTTCTATTTCCGTATCATCTTCACATATATGTGATTCAATTTCGTGAATTACAGAAATGTTATTAGCGACTATAAAGTACATACGTATAATAGGGTTTGCAATTATTTTCAGCGCTTCTCCTTTTTTTTCTGTCTCGTGAAACAAACTGATCCAGTAGGTGATGCTTAAGTTCAGGCTTCAGATTGTTGATAGTAATTACTGTTTCTAATATAAATACTGAGAAATTACTATTGCAATGTTCTAGAGAGATTACCAATTTTTAATATATATATATTTTTTCTTTCTCAAATTACATAAACCCGGATTATAAATGTCTTTAGAACTTATGTTCCAAACCATAAGAAAAAATATTTAAATCCTTAACGTTATCTGTGAACAATTTCTTTCTTGTTTTCTAAAATGATGTATACATTAGAGAATCTTTTGATGGTCTCTCCTGCGGATATTACACGAGCTTGTACTTTAAAAACTTTCCACAAACGTGCAGAAGGAAAGCGTCCTCAGCATCTTATCTAATGTCTGGCTGCGCTTCCTTCAAGGCGAATTCATGACGTTTAACTTTAAAAATAATTCATAATTCATGCTTAACTCGTGCTTTAAGATACTCGAGTTACTGTAGATAAGATGTTTTTGTCCATATATTAAGAAAAAAGTACATAGGACTGGCTAAATCGCGTCCATTCATATATATATGTTGTTCACCGAGTTACATCCATATTTTCAATGCAACAGTTCGTTTTATTTTCCCTTTCAACTTGTTTAAAATTACTTACTCATTAAGGACCGGTTTCTTAGTGAAACCTATTAAACCGGTTCTTTAAACAGAATATGGTTTTAAACAGTTTTACAAGTCCCAAGGGAAAATATTAATAAAACAAACCGTTTCGTGGAAGAAACTAGAAGCTACTCTGTAATTTATAATATCCACAAATTGTGTCGTGGAAGAATCTAGAAGCTACTCTGTAATTTATAATATCCACAAATTGTTTCGTGGAAGAATCGAGAAGCTACTCTGTAATTTATAATATCCACAAATTGTTTCGTGGAAGAATCTAGAAGCTACTCTGTAATTTATGATATCCACAAATTGTTTCGTGGAAGAATCTAGAAGCTACTCTGTAATTTATGATATCAACAAATTGTTTCGTGGAAGAATCTAGAAGCTACTCTGTAATTTATGATATCCACAAATTGTGTCGTGGAATAGTTTAGAAGCTACTCTGTAATTTATGATATCCACAAATTGTGTCGTGCAAGAATCTCGAAGCTACTCTGTAACTTATTATATCCACAAATTGTGTCGTGGAATAACTTAGAAGCTACTCTGTAATTTATGATATCCACAAATTGTTTCGTGGAAGAATCTAGAAGCTACTCTGTAATTTATGATATCCACAAATTGTTTCGTGGAAGAATCTAGAAGCTACTCTGTAATTTATGATATCCACAAATTGTGTCGTGGAAGAATCTAGAAGCTACTCTGTAAATTATGATATTCACAGATTATGTCGTGCAAGAATCTCGAAGCTACTCTGTAATTTATGATATCCACAAATTGTGTCGAGGAAGAATTTAGAAGCTACTCTGTAATTTATGATATCCACAAATTGTGTCGAGGAAGAATTTAGAAGCTACTCTGTAATTTATAATATCCACAAATTGTGTCGTGGAAGAATCTAGAAGTTACTCTGTAATTTATGATATCCACAAATTGTGTCGTGGAAGAATTTAGAAGCTACTCTGTAATTTATAATACCCACAAATTGTGTCGAGGAAGAATCTAGAAGCTACTCTGTAATTTATGATATCAACAAATTGTGTCGTGGAAAAATCCAGAAGCTACTCTGTAATTTATAATACCCACAAATTGTGTCGTGGAAGAATTTAGAAGCTACTCTGTAATTTATGATATCAACAAATTGTGTCGTGGAAGAATCCAGAAGCTACTCTGTAATTTATGATATCCACAAATTGTTTCGTGGAAGAATCTAGAAGCTACTCTGTAATTTATGATATCCACAAATTGTGTCGTGGAAGATCCAGAAGTCTACTCTGTTAATTTATAATATCCAA
>NW_013666320.1:333633-336254 GCF_000517525.1 Limulus polyphemus | reverse complement strand
AGCTACTCTGTAATTTATAATATCCACAAATTGTGTCGTGGAAGAATCTAGAAGTTACTCTGTAATTTATGATATCCACAAATTGTGTCGTGGAAGAATTTAGAAGCTACTCTGTAATTTATAATATCCACAAATTGTTTCGAGGAAGAATCTAGAAGCTACTCTGTAATTTATGATATCAACAAATTGTGTCGTGGAAGAATCCAGAAGCTACTCTGTAATTTATAATATCCACAAATTGTGTCGTGGAAGAATCTAGAAGTTATTCTGTAAATATAATATCCACAGGAAGTGAAATTTGACTTGTTAAATTACTATCATTTGTAATTAATATTAAGCCAATTAATACGAAACACGAGAAAGTTGTATCACCTTGATTAACAACGCAGTTTTTGCATTATGTCGCATTTATATTATCATTAGTTAATGATTATGGTAATTAATTATAAGGTTATTTTTCCACACATTACAGATATATTGTGTAAAAACAGTCCTTGCCAGGCTTTCGCACAGATAGAGGGGAACAAATGAAATAAACTGTTTTACTTGAATACACTACCGAGCCAGCTTCAACCTCACCAGCATCCTCCCACGAGTCCAAAGCGTGACACCACTTAGCGACGTTGTCCACAATAGATAAAGATATATACATAAATAACAGACGTATGTTGTTTGTTATTCTAGTAACAGAAACGTTGATACGTTAAACAAACGTTTAACTTTTAAAATTATCAATGGGGCCATCCCATCAGATTTGTAAACGTATTTTTAAAAACTATTTAATCATCAGATTGCTTGTGGGTTCCCGACTTTATTGGTTACAAAGTTCCTAACACCACATTTTCCACACCAAAATATGGAAACAGAAATAGTCAATTCTGCAATTAAAATCACTAATTATTCTCCAGGTCTCTTCGCGTGTTTTACATGGAAGATGAGTTTAATCCCACTAATTATTCTTTAGGTTTCCCTTCGTATTTTAGGTGGAAGATGAGTTTAATCCCACTAGTTATTTCTGAGGTCTCCCCTCGTATTTTAGATGGAAGATGAGTTTAATCCCACTAATTATTCTTGAAGTCCCCCTTGTATTTTACATAGAAGATGAATGGTTTCACTCGTTTCTTTCAGAACTTTTACACTAAATGTAATATCAGTCAAAGGCATAAAATTGTCAATATGGAACTCACCGGCACTATAGGGGATGTAAACAAGTCGGTAATTTGAGGGATAAACTGCATCCGTACTCTGTTAATCGGTTTACAATAAACCAAGGAAATTTATCTGGTTTGCAGAAGCGTCTAAATGTGTGTGTGTGCGTAAAAACAAAACGAAATAAAAATAGTCAACAGTCCTCAAGCATGTTATCTATTTAAAATCAATTTGGTTTTCTATAAGTTTCTGTAATGCATTCACCAGGAGTAACCCGGTTTCGCCTTCTTTTAACTGTTATTCTTCAGATCTATCTACACATTTTACGATTGTATAGATTTTTGTGATGCATTATTCAGGGGTGCCGGGTTCGCCTTCTTTCAACTGTTATTCTCCAGATCTAACTATACTATTACACTTGTATAGATTTTTTGTGAGGCGTTATTCAGGGGTGCCGGTTTCGCCTTCTTTCAACTGTTATTCTCCAGATTTAACTACACATATTACACTTGTATAGATTTTTGTGAGGTCATTATTCAGGGGTGCCGGTTTCGCCTTCTTTCAACTGTCATTCTCCAGATCTAACTACACATATTACACTTGTATAGATTTTTGTGAGGCATTATTCAGGGGTGCCGGTTTCGCCTTTTTACAACTATGACCTTCAGTCCTAACTGTATAGATGGCGCAAAGTGTTTGAGAAAGTTGTATAGTACACATTTTCATCAGGCAGGTGGCAGCACTGCCTATGTAGAGATGACTCGGATTGTTCATCAAAATGGTATTTTCAATATCTCCTCAATAGGTCATCAGAACTTTACAATACTAAACAGTGTTTCCTTTTATAACAGTATCTATGTAATGATTGAGTCACAAGTTCTTGGAATGTCTGTAAATATCATAGCAAAAAGTTTGAATTTCTTGTTCTTCTTTCTTGCCCCCCAGTGACACAGTGGTATGTCTGTGGACTTACAACGCTAGAAACCGGGTTTTGATACCCCTAGTTGACAGAGCACAGATAGCCCATTGTGTAGCTTTGTGCTTAACTTCAAAAACACAGTCGGATACGCTAACCATTTTAAGCCAAGCTTAAGCCTAAAACATGATATGAATTATGATACCTTATGGAGCTATTAATAATATATTTCTAAAAGAGGTGAAACTTTTAAACAAACTAAGGAAGATGCATATTTCCAAAAGAGGCGAAACTTTTAAACAAACTAAGGAAGATGCATATTTCCAAAAGAGGTGAAACTTTTAAACAAACTAAGGAAGATGTATATTTCTAAAAGAGTTGAAACTTTTAAACAAACTAAGGAAGATGCATATTTCCAAAAGAGGTGAAACTTTTAAACAAACTAAGGAAGATGCATATTTCCAAAAGAGGCGAAACTTTTAAACAAACTAAGGAAGATGCATATTTCCAAAAGAGGCGAAACTTTTAAACAAACTAAGGAAGATGCATATTTCCA
>NW_013666320.1:330913-332730 GCF_000517525.1 Limulus polyphemus | reverse complement strand
TCCACGATTATACAGAGGGTTGTTTATTTCCTAACTTTTGAAGGTTTCTATTTCTTAATCTTTTGCATTTTTCTTTCTTTTGTCGTCTTAATGTGGGTTTGAAAATTTATCTTAGTGAAAAAAATAACAATCTTGCGCACAAATTGATACGCGCTTGCGTATTTTGCGTAAGAGGCACGGCACCTCTTTTTAGCCAGTTCGTCACGCGAAAATATCACCTATCGGGTAAACATTTGTGACATTTTACACAGCCCGCACTCAAGTAGATCCCTGCTTCCTTACACGTACTAAAAGTTTTTAACATAAAAGTATCCATGATGAAACAACAGTATCCCATTTTCAGTATATCTATGCCACCTGATGTCTCAACGGTATGTCAGTTGGCTTATAACGCTAAAAATCAGGTTTCGATACACGAGTTGGGCTGTACATAGATAGCCTATTGCACACAGTATATCCACATATGTGCTAACGAAACTGGACACTTAGATACTCAACAAAACAAAAACAAAATACAGAATTTACTGCAAAATGAAATACAAAATTAAAAGAAGTGTCATGTTATAACTTAGAGTGAAATTGATATAACAAGCATGTTGGACATTGTGGGCCACGTTTAATATTTCATCGTTTCCCTTATATTATCTATGATCATCATTGTAAAGCAGCATATATTTAAATCATTTCGTAGAGGGACGGGCGCTGTCTAGTGACTAACGTGCTCCAAGTTAAATTCGAAGGTGAATGGTTAACGGCACGTTGTTGAAAAAAAAAACAAACCTCTCCGTTGGTATGCTATAAAAGTGACAGTTAAGTCCCAGCCCAAGAGCTGGAGATCAGTGATGTTGACTAGCTGTCTAGCCTATCATTTTAAACTTAGGAACGGTTATGTGCAGATAGCCATATATATGTCATATTTATACAAGATGGTTTTATATTACCTTTCTTTCACGAAGAAACATTTATATAAATTTAATTATATTTTCCATCTTTCAGGTTGTTTAAAACAAACGTGCACATATTCTTAAATAGACAAACAAAACAACAAGACTATTTTCAAACTGTATTGACTCAACATGGATAATTTGTCCAATAGGTGATCTCTTGTTTCACATGAACGGTGAGCGAAACCAAAACCAAGGTTAGTGATCATCAGTAGAATGTAATAATGATCTGTTGTCTCACATGAACTATGAAAAAAACTAAAACCAATTTCAGTGATCATCAGTGGAATGTAATACATTCTACTGATGATCACTAACCTTGGTTTTGGTTTCGCTCACCGTTCATGTGAAACAAGAGATCATTAATAATGATCTCTTGTCTCACATGAACTATGATAGAAACCAAAACCAAAGTTAGTGATCATCAGTAAAATGTAATAATGATCTGTTGTCTCACATGAACTACAAAAAAACCAAAACCAAGGTTAGTGATCATGAGTAGAATGTAATAATGGTCTGTTGTCTCACATGAACTATGAAAGAAACCAAAACCAAGGTTAGTGATCATGAGTAGAATGCAATAATGATCTATTTTCCCACATGAATGATTAGCGAAACCAAAACCAAAGTTGGTGATCATCGATAAGATGTAATAGTGATCTGTTGTTCCACATGAACTATGAAAGAAACCAAAACCAAGGTTAGTGATCATGAGTAGAATGTAATAATGATCTGTTGCCTCACATGAATGATTAGCGAAACCAAAACCAAGGTTAATGATCATCGATAAGATGTAATAGTGACCTCTTGTTCCACATGAACTATGAAAAAAACCAAAACCAAAGTTGGTAATCATGAGTAGAATGTAATAAT
>NW_013666320.1:326867-329913 GCF_000517525.1 Limulus polyphemus | reverse complement strand
ATGAAAAAAACCAAAACCAAAGTTGGTAATCATGAGTAGAATGTAATAATGATCTGTTGTCCCACATGAATGATTAGCGAAACTAAAACCAAGGTTAGTGATCATCAGTAAGATGTAATAGTGATCTGTTGTCCCACATGAATAATGAAAGAAACCAAAACGAAAGTTGGTAATCATGAGTAGAATGTAATAATGATCTGCTGTCCCACATGAATAATGAAAGAAACCAAAACCAAAGTTAGTAATCATGAGTAGAATGTAATAGTGATCTGTTGTCCCACATGAATAATGAAAGAAACCAAAACCAAAGTTGGTGATCATGAGTAGAATGTAATAATGATCTGTTGTGCCACATGAATAATGAAAAAACCAAAACCAAAGTTGGTGATCATGAGTAGAATGTAATAATGATCTGTTGTGCCACATGAATAATGAAAAAAACCAAAACCAAAGTTGGTGATCATGAGTAGAATGTAATAATGTTTTATTGATAAAAGATAATCATGGTGATTTCCATCGCTACAACGGTAAAGTGAATGTAACCTTCATTTTGAATGAAATGAATTTTGTGTAGAGCCAAATAAGTAATAAAGTATATGATTTATTCTTGGTCTTTGTAACGTGTTCAAAATCAATGTAAACGTTGTTTTGTTGTTTCTTCTAATTTAACAGCAAAATCACCCTACTATATAAATATAACTTATGCTTTTGTCTCTCATATTCAAATATTCTTATCACTTAAGAAATAATTCTTTAAACGTGTGAAGTGGATATATAAGATGAATGATAAGGTTTGGCGTCATTGCTGTAGCTGATATGTTAACAGTGTGGATAGATAAGATGAATGATAAGGTTTGGCGTCATTGCTGTAGCTGATATGTTAACAGTGTGGATAGTATAAGATGAATGACAAGGTTTGACGCCATAGCTGTAGCTGATATGTTAACAGTGTGGATAGATAAGATGAATGACAATGTTTGACGCCATAGCTGTAGCTGATATGTTAAAAGTGTGGATAGATAAGATGAATGATAAGATTTGACGTCATTGCTATAGCTGATATGTTAACAGTGTAGATAGATAAGATGAATGATAAGATTTGACGTCATTGCTATAGCTGATATGTTAACAGTGTGGATAGATAAGATGAATGACAAGGTTTGGCGTCATTGCTGTAGCTGATATGTTAACAGTGTGAAGTGGATAGATAAGATGAATGACAAAGTTTAACGCCTTTGCTGTAGCTGATATGTTAACAGTGTGAAGTGGATAGATAAGATGAATGACAAAGTTTAACGCCTTTGCTGTAGCTGATATGTTAACAGTGTGAAGTGGATAGATAAGATGAATCACAAGTTTAACGTCATTGCTGTAGCTGATATGTTAACAATGTGAAGTGGATAGATAAGATGAATCACAAAGTTTAACGCCATTGCTGTAGCTGATATGTTAACAATGTGAAGTAGGTAGATAAGATGAATCACAAAGTTTAACGCCATTGCTGTAACTGATATGTTAACAGTGTGAAGTGGATAGATAAGATGAATCACAAAGTTTAACGCCATTGCTGTAACTGATATGTTAACAATGTGAAATGGATAGATAAGATGAATGACAAAGTTTAACGCCATTGCTGTAACTGATATGTTAACAATGTGAAGTAGGTAGAATGGTATTTTCAAAATATTCTAGGATTGTCAAAAACGGCATCACAACGAGAAAGGATATTCGATTTATATATATTTTAAGAGCTGTTATACTGATGAAATAAATGTAAGAAACCTCCTGTGTAAATGGCTGTTATACACTAACATTCAGAATTCGGAGATCGTGGCAACATCTCTTTCGTTCTCAAGAGAGAGTTTGTTTGTTTGTAGTTAAGCACAAAGCTACACGAAGGGCTATCTGTGCTCTACCAACCACGGGTATCTAAACCCAGTTTCTAGCGTTCTAAGTCTGCACACATATCGCTGTGCCACTGGCGGCTCTCAAGAGAGAGCAAAGTGTTTCTTGTCCCATAAATAATCCATCAAGACATTGTCTATGCGAAGAGGATCATCAGAACATGACCATTACTCTCAAGGAAAGCTCTTTCAGATGGTTGATGATGGATGATGTTTAAATGAGGCAAGAGTATTAAGAGCTATAGCTACTTTCCTCGTGCCCTTCGACGCATCACGTTCTTTTTAATGTTCAATTCTCATATTTTGCTTCTTCGAAACACATGTATCGAAGCTGGATCAATTATAATTCGCAGAAATAAGTTAAATATAAAGCTATGTTTTAGCTGCCTCAAAAATGTCATACTTGTAAATTATTAAAGACCAAGACAATTAGAACACTGAACGAGCTACATCATAATGCAATAATATTAAATGGATCAATAGAAGTATTTGGGAAGTTAAACATTCATAAGATAAAAAAGAGAATGACTATAGTAGTCTGTATACTATCCCAGCTGGCCCGCAACTATTGTTTTTTTATCGTGTATAAACTAAATACAGTTCTTAAAAACGATCATATATCTTAGCGTAAAACTACGAAACCCAATTGGTTATAGTAGATTAGGGGTTGAACTCTAATAATGCTTTATGGCTCAAGTAAATTCGTGGAAAACCCGCTAAAAAAGGTTAAAACTTAGGGTTTCAAAACTAGTTCTAAAATTTTGTATTATAGTTTTAATGGGTAGATTATGCAAAATTAATTATCTTCTTACTACTTCCCTTTGCCAGTTTAAATAATTGTTTTAATATTAAATATCTGTAACTTTGTTAAAATCTGTTTTGCTTATTTTATTTTTAAGCCTCCTTCCGTAGTGTTATTGGTGCTTTTTTGGCTTTACTTTTAGCTCTTATAATTCTTAATTTTTATAGAGCATGCACAGAGCTTTGTTCAGTTCAACATTTAGTCGAATGGTTCATGCTAAAGTATTCCAGATTGGGGTTTGTCGGTTTGGTTAGTGTGACTGATTTATTATAATACATTTATTTTAATATTGATATTTGTTTAAATTAAATTAGATTTAGAAACATACATAATGTATTCT
>NW_013666320.1:325078-325867 GCF_000517525.1 Limulus polyphemus | reverse complement strand
CTGTACTGTTCTGGTATTTCAGCTTACGGTTTGCTAGTTTTAAATCAACATTTTCATAAGTGTTTTTCATTACTAGTCTTTATATTCACTTATCAATGTGTTTCTATAATACTAGAATATTTAACTCTGATGTGTTTGTTTGTATTGTGGAATACAAACATCATTCTAATATTTCAAATGCCATTCATCCCGCTTAAGGCGGCACCGCGTTAATTGCTCGTTAGACTCAAATATTGTTTAGACACTATTTTTAAGATACATCATTAACTTCAATTGTTGACAATTGTTTAGCTAGTCAGATATTGTTGATTAGACTCAATTTTTAAGGTATATTTTATTAATTTCAATTGTTGACGTGTTTATCTAGTTAGGTATTGTTGATTAGACACGATTCTTAAGATATATTATTAACCTCAATTGTTGACACGATTGTTTAGTTAGTCAGGTATTTGAAATTTTATTTTATATAATGTTGTTTTTTATTTTTACTTCTTTACTTTGTAACACTGTAATAAATGTTTACAGGAAGTAAACGCGAAATATTTCTCAGCCCTTTAACTTAGTCGTAAACGTGGTATATGTTTGTTCACCTGAACAAACTTTATTCAAACAATAAGTCCTCAAGCTTCAAGCATAGCCATCTTTAATTTTGAACCACAGACCAAAGAAGTTTGTTTTTGGTTTTTGAATTTCACGCAGAGCTACACGAGGGCTATCTGCGCTAGCCGTCCCTAATTTAGCAGTGTAAGACTAGGGGAAGGCAGCTACTCATCACCACCCACGGCCAAC
>NW_013666320.1:301211-324597 GCF_000517525.1 Limulus polyphemus | reverse complement strand
TGCGACCTTCTGATTGCGAGTCGAGCGCCCTAACCACCCGGCCATGCCGGGCCTCAGACCAAAGAAAAGGAAGCCAGTCAGCAGCACCTGAAGCGGCTAGTCTTAACGGAATAGCAGGATTGATTGTCATTCTTATAACGCATCAACGGATCTACAGTCGGATACGCTAACCATTTTAAGCCAAGCTTAAGCCTAAAACATGATATGAATTATGATACCTTATGGAGCTATTAATAATATATTTCCAAAACCCTTTTTCTTATGAAATATTACGTGTTAACTACATGTTCGCAAGTTTACTCTTCAAAATCGTATTGTTATTTAACACATATATATATAATTCACATTGTTTTGTTATTATATAAAACAATACTTTTTAATATAGTTTTCCTTTTAATCCCGGTACAAAAAATGTAATATCATATTCTTGACATAGTTCGTATTTGAAAGTACGAGGACCATTCTGAAATACATTTAGTATGTTTATAATCTAAGTTTACCTCTAATACTTACCAAATCCAACAATGAATATAGCGTGAACTTAGAGCACTATTGGATTGCATTTAGTTGCGATCAAAGTATGAATTTTAGGTTGAAAACTAGGTTTTCGAAGAATGAACTTTGCCACGAGGTTATATTGTATATTTGGTTTCAAAGTGTCAACATTGTCTAATATGTTTCATTGCTGAACTAGGTTTTCGAAGAGCGAACTCTGCCACAAGGTTATATTGTATATTTGGTTTCAAAGTGTGAACATTGCCTAATATGTTTCATTGCTGAACTAGGTTTTCGAAGAGCGAACTCTGCCACTAGGTTATATTGTATATTTGGTTTTAAAGTCTAAACATTGTGTAATATGTTTTATTGTTGAATTGTAACCAATAATCTTTAAAGAGCACATTTTGCCACACTTTTGTCTATACTGTATCCAATGTTACATTACTGTATTGTATCCGGTATGTTTTAAATTGTAAATTTTCACACATTGTTATATTGTAACCAATAGGTTTCAAGTTGTGAGCGATGCCGTATTATTGTATTTTCACCCTTAAACAGAAAATATAATTAGGTAAAGAATACAACAATATGTTTGTACGAGTTGCAACATATTATCCTCTATCACGTGATTGGCGTTGTATTTTCTAAAAGTCAGCAACAATCTGCCTACTTGAGAACTGAAGAATGTTAAAGCGATGTATATCTCTCCACACTGTTGCTCTTGCGTAGTAACTTAAATACATAAAATACGAAGAATGATAAGAATTTATGTAGGTATTTCACCGCTTCCAACGACTTTTAACGTCACAAAAGACGGAACAACTTTAAGATTCGACGAATAAATAATCGATATTCGGCTTCTCTATAAAAAGATTGACATTATATTTTAAGCAGAAGAAGGCCCTAGTAATTTCAAGTAAATTGTTGATACATTAATTGAAATTCCACAGACAAATAATCTAATGTATGTGCGACCATGAAGCTTTCTCGGACAGAAAATGGAATGTCATAAAAATAGCTTTGGAAATAGTACGAACGTAATATCCTTGTTGTAACCCCGTACTGAACTGGTGAATATAGTTCTGGAAATAGTATGAACATGTTATTCTTGTTGTAACCCCGTATTGAACTGGTGAATATAGAACTAGAAATGGTATGAACATAGTAACTATGCTTGCTGTAACCCCGTACTGAAACAATGAATATAGTTCTAGAAATAGTATGAACGTAATAAAAACACTTGTTGTAACTACGTACTGACCTGCTGAATATAGATCTAGAAATGGCATGAACATGGTAACTATACTTGCTGTAACCCCGTACTGAAACAATGAATATAGTTCTAGAAATAGTATGAACGTAATAAAAACACTTGTTGTAACTACGTACTGACCTGCTGAATATAGATCTAGAAATGGCATGAACATAGTAACTATACTTGCTGTAACCCCATACTGAAACAATGAATATAGTTCTAGAAATGGTATGAACGTATTAAATATACTTGTTGTAACCTCTCACTGAACTGGTGATTATAGTTCTGGAAATAGTATGAAAGTAACATTTTTATTATAAATTCATATCGGCCTAGCGTAACGTTATATCACTATCCATGTTTATTTAAGTAATTGTAATTCAGTATTAACACTGAAGTTTTACTATAAACAGTAACATTTCAATATCCACAAGAATATGAATACAGTAAAATAAACAGTAATCTTTCAATATCCACAACAATATCATTACAGTAATACAAACAGTAATCTTTCAATATCCATAACAATATCATTACAGTAATACAAACAGTAACCTTTCAATATCCACAACAATATCATTACAGTAATACAAACAGTAACCTTTCAATATCCACAACAATATCATTACAGTAATACAAACAGTAACCTTTCAATATCCACAACAATATCATTACAGTAATATAAACAGTAACCTTTCAATATCCACAATAATATGATTACAGTAAAATAAACAGTAACCTTTCAATATCCACAACAATATCATTATAGTAATATAAACAGTAACATTTCAATATCCACAGTAATATAAACACTCAATTCTGCTTGATTGTTTTAACATAGTTTCCAGAAAAAAAATAAACATTGTTTTGGATCGTTCACAGAATACATTTCGTAGTTATTTTGTAAAAGACACAAAAGGCAAGAACTCGGCGACATATCTTACTCTTGCAGCTGTGATCGATCAGATTGGATATTTGTGTTCTGCAGACAAAGAAACTAAAAATCGTTGAACCGCAAAGAACAACAACTTTAGCTTGTTCCTAAAACCGACTTGAGTCCTTCACGTCGTAGTGCATCTAAGTCATCTTTAGAAGTTTACAGAACCAGTTTGTTTGTTTTGAATTTCGCGCAAAGCTACACCAGGGCTCTAGCCGTCCCTAATTTAGCAGTGTAAGACTAGAGGGAAGGCAGCTAGTCATCACCACCCACCGCCAACTCTTGGGGTTACTCTTTTGCCAACGAATAGTGGGATTGACCGTCACATTATAACGCCCCCACGGCTGATAGGGCGAGCATGTTTGGTGGGATGGGGATTTACAGAACTAACCTGCTGTGTACGATTGGAAGTTTCTCAGGTTTAGAAATGTGAGCGGTAGATGTAGTCATGGTTTAATAGACTCAGTGCCTTTTTAGATAACTAAGTAACATGTTCTACTCTTTAGATAATCCTGTAGAAGATCTATCTTAGAACAGTTATGTAAAATTACTTGGAATTTCCGGATTTAAGTTAAGTACAACTACTGGAAACATGATGTTTGTTGTTGTTTAAACACAAAGCTGCACAATGGGCTATCTGTGCTGTGCCCACCGCAAGGATCGAACCCTGATTTTTAGTGTTATAAGCTCTCAGACTTACCAGACAGTCTCTAGTGGCGGTAACATAATGGTTAGTTAGGACGATGACGCGGAAGACGTCGAAACACGTTGACTGTATGAGACAGTTCCCAGTATTCTATCTTCATTCAATAAAAGTATTAATTAAAACAAATATAATTCTATTTTGAGACTAGAGACAGTCTCATTTTAAATATGTATTGTGTACTACTAAATATTGACTTTATTTCTGTAATAAATCTGTGGGAAACTCTACATAAGTGTCTTCCCAATCTTAATAAGGTACGGCCTAAATTTTATTAAATTTTCAATATAATGTCATGTATTTCTATAATGGAACGAAGCATATTTAAAGTAGAAATAAATTACTTAGCTACATGAAAAGAAAACAGTATCCACTTGGTCAGTTCCAGAAATCATAATACATATATTTAGTGTCTATCCATTAGGAAATTGTCAGAACACTTTACATCACAAATGGATAAGAAACAAGACACAATAAGCGTTTTGAAAGCAGCATTAGCTTCAATTATTCAACGATCCTATTTTTCATCATCACAGAGAAAGGTTGTTACCATGGATCTGTTCTGTTGTGTTTACTATAAATGATAACGCATTCTGCTTCAGACAAATAGCATAAAGCTAAGATCCTGGGTTCGATTCCCCATGGTGAACAGAGCGTTT
This sequence comes from Limulus polyphemus, assembly GCF_000517525.1. NCBI lineage: Eukaryota > Metazoa > Arthropoda > Merostomata > Xiphosura > Limulidae > Limulus > Limulus polyphemus. The sequence goes on along the minus strand of NW_013666320.1, from coordinate 320,545 downwards.
TGTGTAACAAACAAACAAATCATACAAATACTCCTAGCTTTGTGTTTCTTTATAAATATATATATATATGACCGAAAGAAACTGTTCAATTATTCTATGACACTAAGTATCGTCTTATAATCACGAATTTACAAATGAATTCTCACTCACTGTTAAATACGATCATAGTAGTGTGCATAACAGACTAATTGAATTGAATATTTCTCTTACTGATGAGATTAAAATATCAGTTCAAACTAACAACTTTCTCAGTCGTTTTACTCCTCGTATAGTATAGTATAGGGTTTTTGTTTCACTTTTTTATTTTTTACATGTCTTTAGTTACGATTTCAGGAACCATCTTTAGGTGTTTTTGTCTTTGTCTACTGAATAATGATAATAAGTTAGTTAAGAAAATTTGAGTATTTTGAATAAACTGTAACCAAAAGCTTGTGAGAAAAAAACTCGCTTTTATGATTTTAATAATTACATAGCATCCATGTTATAAACTTACATTAAGGTCTGATGTGTTTATACTAGTATTATAGCCCAAATATCTATATAATTACTGAGCCTTTGTCATGGGGACAACTCAACCAGTTAATATTGATTAGCCATCACCATACTGGTATTGCAGCCCAAATATCTATATAATTACTGACCCTTTATCATGGGGACAACTCAAATAACCAGTTAATATTGATTAGCCATCACTATACTAGTAATGTAGCCCAAATATCTATATAATTACTGAACCTTTATCATGGGGACAATTCAACCAGTTAATATTGATTAGCCATCACCATACTGGTATTGCAGCCCAAATATGTCATTGGGACAGTTCAATAACCAGTTGATATTTATTAGCCATCACTATACTAGTAATGTAGCCCAAATATCTGAATAATTACTGAGCTTTTATCATGGGGACAACTCAACCAGTTAATATTGATTAGCCATCACCATACTGGTATTGCAGCCCAAATATCTATATAATTACTGAACCTTTATCTTTGGGACAATTCAATAACCAGTTGATATTTATTAGCCATCACTATACTAGTAATGTAGCCCAAATATCTATATAATTACTGAACCTTTATCATTGGGACAATTCAATAACCAGTTAATATTTATTAGCCATCACTATACTGGTAATGTAATCCATATATCTGAATAATTACTGAACCTTTATCATTGGGACAATTCAATAACCAGTTAATATTGATTAGCCATCACCATACTGGTAATGTAATCCAAATATCTGAATAATTACTGAACCTTTAATACGAAGACAATTAGAATATCCACGTAATATGGTTTATATATCTCTATCATAAATACGTAACTCAAATATCAATACAATTACTAAACTCTTATGATCAAAATACCTTCAGATAAGCTTCTTGTTTATGTATCCCCGGTCCTTATTTCATTACTAATAGAAGCTCGTTGTTAATGTGTAACAGCTATGTTAAAGTAGTTATCAAAGAGAAAGTCCCCAGGTGGTTTAGGGGTAAGATTATGAGTTAATAATGCTAAAAATGCGGGTTAAACACCAGCGGTGGCCACAGATAATTTAAAACACAAAGTAAAAGAGAAAAACTTTTTCAAATAAATGTCATAAACACATATCAGTGTGTTAGCTTCAGTTTAAATTTAACACATAAATTTCAAAACCACAGCTAATGAATAGCTGAAGGTACGTACGTATTCATTCATCCACAGACAGAAAAAATTACAATATTAAATATGATTTTAATACTGTAGCTTTCACCGTAGGTTTAAATGCCGACATCAGAAACTACCGATACTTGCATTTATTATACTTTAATCATGTTACAATGACTCACTCTTGTCGGTAAGTAATTAAACGACAACGTGATCTCTGTTCTGCATCTCAGAGAAAGATACACGAAGTCAATTAAAATTTGGTACAGCCTATCACATGATGATGAGCTGATATATTTTGAAAAATTAAGCAATTTCTAAATCTTATTGATTTATTATTGATTCTTACAACCATATCAAAATCTTCAGTAAAATGTTGAACTTTAAGACTTGCATGAAGAACCGAGGATGTAAGCTAAGTATACTATGTGGTAGCGCTAATTAATCAGATTTTAGTAAAACTCAAAACGGAAGAAGAGGGGGATGGGTTGGAATTAAACGATTATTGACTGGTGATTTCGAACAACGGATCATTTGTTGCCTTCATAACCAGTCAATAATTGTTCAGTAGAAAACAAAATATGAACAAAATGTTGCCATTTCTAGTAAACTTCTATTTTAATACGCCTTTGTCTCACGCTGAGCTATTAGGCTTTGGAAGAACTCGATTTTTCTCGCATTTTTCTTTTTTAGCTGCAAAGTTTAGAAGAACTCTTTTAAAGTCTGGTTTCTTGAACCTAATATACGCTTGTTTTATAGTTAAATCGATCAGTAATACACGGCAAAAGATGAAGAGCGAGCGCAAAATAGTCGATTATCTTGAATTGGCTCCCCTAGGCAGTTGCCTACCCAGCTCAAACCAGGCCTGTACGTGTGAGTAAATACTAAAACTCTTTTCATTTTCTCACACACGAAAAATTTTTGCGAGAAGATATATTCAGACAGTTAAGAAAGAATAGCAAAATTGAGGTTCTTCAATGTGGACCAGTCAATCAATTTTTCACTACGAACGCACAGTATTCGTAACTTCTGAAATAAGAATGTGTCATACTATTGGTGGAAATACTGTATTATAATCCCCGTATATAAACTATTACTTTGTATTAAAATGAGTATCTGGGAAAGAAAAAAATATTAATGTGGGTTTCCTAATGCAAACCTGACCTAAACTAGGGCTTTCAACATATAAGTACCAAATGTTTTTGTTTGGTTTTTTCTTCTGAGAAACACCTTATGCACAAAATATGCAAATGGTCAAGTCAAGACTCTTTTGCTGTCTCTAACTTTGAAGTTGAGACAAGATAGCCGGCAGCAACCGCTGCCTAAAGCTGCTGCTCTTAACTGAGCAGGAGGATTTATTGTCGTTCTTACATCACAATCATGCTGGAAGTACGAAGAGTATCTGGTAGCGCCGAATCGAAGATCCTCAGATACCTGTGTTACTGCACGGGGTAACGTGAACAGTAATTACATATAATTCACTTTAGATGGCAGCATGGTATACCTGGTGATATAAAAAGGTGTCTTTTCTTTTTTTTTGCGAAAGGGGACCGTCTTATCTCACTTTTCCCTACTAGATTAATATTGATGTAAAAAAGGGGAGGTAATCCATATGTTGCTGTTCTGTCAAGCGATCCATCAAAGGAATTGTTAATCATTTTTAATCAACGGTAAACTAATTATAGATTTAAAACAGAAAAATAAGTAAATTATGAGTTAAAAGATTCAAATCTATATGACAAACTGTCTACAAATATATAATGGCATAAATCGATACACATGAAACTAAACTTATGCTGATGAGACATCATTAAATCCCTGGTTGAGTAACTCGCTGTTAATGATACTTTCAGCCGAAATTTGGTTTCTTCTAAAGCGCAAATATGTATAATGGGATGTTGTTTCAGTGGAACTTTAGGCAGAGTAGACATAAAAGGTTTGATAAATTTAATGTATTGCAGCTGCGTGTTGAAAGAAAAGTAAATGACGTTTCGGTTTCTTTCTAAGTAGAAGAAAACGTTGTCGTCTCGTTTCATTTCAATAGGTAATTGCCACAAATTAAAGTTTTCAAACCTGCATAAGGAGGTACATGTGCTTTGACCATTTCGGGTATCGAAACCCAATTTGTAGCGTTAGAAGTCCCCAGATTGACAATTGAACCATCGGAAGGCTTCGCCCACAATTCTATTAATATTTACTTTAATTTAGAATCGTTAATAATACCAACTAATCGTCGTAGGTGTAAAAAATAATTATAATACAAATAATTAAAATTATTTTAAACATTATTACCAATACTATAAGAAAATAATTTAAAGAAGAAGGACGTAACACATTACCTACCAACACATAAAAATCGGTAGTTTGCTTCTAAGATCTGCACTGCTCACTAATACATGAAACCGAAATATATTTATCAGGGTTCACGTATTTGGAGTAGGGCACATCCAACAGCAAAAAAGACTAAAATTTATAAATGAAAGAACACTGCCCACCTATGCGTAGAATTATTCCTAAATCATGATGCTTATTTCATAGATCATCCTCTTGGAAAAATATTCTGATACATTGAAAGATTCGTTTTAAAAGCTTTTCTTTCGAAGTGCATTTACTAAAGACGATATCAACTTGAAAACAACAGTGTGTAGCTGCTTTTATGCTGCACAGACACACCCATGAATATAATTCTATTCGTGATTTCAAGTTTTTCGCAAAAATTTTGTGTTCACAAATATGCTAAAATTCACTTTCTTACTATACGTTTCTTCTCTTAGGTATATGTATTTAGGCTTTTGTGCATGACACCGAATTTGTTTAAATAAAACCTTTAAACAGAATACAATATGTTTCTGTCTTCTCGTGTGAGGGTTGGTACACAATCTTTTCCAATATCGAATGTCTTGTTACTGAGACAGGTTAAGTAAAAAAAAAAAAAATTCATGCTTCCCGGGCAAGATTACTGACTTATTGAGTAACAGTATATTTTTCTTGTATTGGAAAACATATTTACTCCGGAAATACCTTAAAAACTACTTTTTGTTTTTCTTAATGGATTTTCTTTTTTAAATAAAACATTGAAGCAGTTTTTAAAGTATAACGTGAATTATTAATTCTTATGTTATTGATTGAATTTTACATCACAACGAAGTAATTGTTAATTCGGTTCCATACTTGAAGTACAGATAATAGAAGCTCACATCAAATTCTTCATATAGATGCACAGAGAGGGCGCTAAAGGGGATCAGGGGATCGCCTCCTGAAATGTCGTTGTCTCCACAAGCTAATGTTGTCTATTCATCTAATTCTAAATATGGCTCCATTATATGTCAAAATACCCCACACCCACCCACCCCCTCCAGGTAAGAAAAGCTGGAGCCGGATTTGTGCTAATGAAAGTAACAATAAAAAGACAGTATTCCATATTTAGAGAACACAGTTAACTTAAATGTTTGATGACATAAAAAAACGCCCCCCAGTGGCACAGCGGTATGTCTGCGGACTTAGAATGCTAGAAACCGGGTTTCGATACTCGTGGTGGGCAGAGCACAGATAGACCATTGTGTAGCTCTGTACTTAATTACAAACAGACATGGAAAACTCTCTTTTAATTGTTATGCTTAATGTAACATTTTAAAGCTGTTTGATTAATTGATCCAAGAGATATATTATAATTTACGTCTTTGCATCCCTGGTGGCATATAGTTGAACTTGATGAAATAAAGTGTATCTAAAAATGGTTATAAAACATTTCGCGATTTTAAGTATTTTTTAAGCAGCATATATTCAATGGTAAGTCAAATTAATTCTTTTTTTTTTCAAATGTATCGATAAGTAATAATTAAGATGTAAAATACTAATTCTCCTAATTTATAGATCCGATTTTGTTTGTTAAAGCCTTATACAAATATGATCTCCCTCCTAATGATGTTAATTTTATGATATAACAAGAAAAGTCTTTAGCTTTTTTGATATCGTTTTCAAGCTAGCATCGAAGTTATAAAGAAAAATGTAGCAAAAGTATGACATTGTATAACTGTTTTTTTATATGCAATAAAAACATTATTTTACTGTATTTTTTTTAGAAGCTTGCAACAGTTCAGAAATGTCAGATAAGCTAAAATGTTTCATTTGGTGTTTTTTCTTTTAAAATACATTAGCATGTAAACTTGTGAATGTATTACAAAAAATGTGTGTTGGTTTTAATATAAAGTCCCATGATTCCCTTTTCCAATTACTTTGTTACAGTTATAATAATCGTATTTTTTTTTTTGCATACTCGATAATAATGTTAATATAATACAACTACTTGTATTTTGTTTTTAATTTATTTTCAAGATAGAAATTAACGTTCGTGAAAAGATGCTCTAAATATTTATCTGGAATGAGCTTCAAGTATTTTACTTTGAAAACACATTTGTAAAATTAGCAAAGAACAATAAAAACTAATATCCTTTTTATCTATTTATTTACCTTTCAACAAAATTTAACCAACCAAATTTTACAGGGCCACACTGCGGCGCCGCCTGGGATTCGATTTTATGTTGGCCTCCAACACCAGCTGGCCACATGGTTCATAAACTGTGTAAGGAAATCCTGGCATCAACAACTATCTCCTTAAGCCATGTTAATGAAGACAGGGGTACGTATGTATAGATTTAATAAACATTTATGGGCCCGACATGCCCAGGTGGTTAGGGAGTTCGACTCGCAATCTGTGGGTCGCGACCTCGAATCCCCGTCACACTCTTTCAGCCGTGGGGGCGTTATAATGTGACGGTCAATCCAACTATTCGTTGGTAAAAGAGTAGCTCAAGAGTTGGCGGTGGGTGGTGATGATTAGCAACCTTCCCTATAGTTATACACTGCTAAATTAGGGACGGCTAGCGCAGATAGCCCTCGTGTAGCTTTGCGCGAAATGCATAATAAACCAATAATCATTTATAGTTTAAAAAAATGATGTACGTCATTTTACAATCCGAGATTAATTTACAAAAATTATAATCAACACTGGGAGATCAGGTCTTGGGCAACATTTTATTTATACAAAACAGTTTGTTACCAGCATGAATCAATATATATTTGTAACATTTATTCAACCTAGTATAGAAGAAAGCAAAATATAGAAACTCTTCTTGAGGCCATTAAAACACATTAGTTGATTGAAGTCCTAATGGGAGAAGGCTTCGAACGTGTGGCTAGAACCTAGTCTTTAGTAAGAAGACAAAACCCAGAATCGACTACCGGCGCTATTACCACACTTCTACTCTGAGTTTTCCCTGTAGTTCTCAGCATATCAACAGCTGCAACTAATTAGGCTTTAAACTAATTAGTAATATCAAATATAATTATTAAATAATTATACATATTTAATCGTACTGTTAACAAAGGTAATTTTTTTTTCAAAGTACACTGCAAAGATTAAAACAAAAGCGTAAACATACATTTGCTTCTTCTTCTCAACCCCCCCCCCCCCCCAGTGGCACAGCGGTATGTCTGCGGACTTACAAGGCTAGAAACCGGGTTTCGATACTCGTGGTGGGCAGAGCACAGATAGCCCTTGTGTAGCTTTGTGCATAACTACAAACAAACAAACAATCTTCTCAAATATGTGGAGTTTGAGTGTTTCGAGAGTGCATGTATAGGATGTTTAAAATATCCAACAAATTTTATAATGAACTTAAAGTAAAGCTACCGAACCGATTCAAGACTTTTATTTTCCTTTGTTTTCCTCTGGCGTTTCGTAATATACATTGAGGGAGTCACAAAAAAAAATGTTCTGAAGAAATTATAAATTTCATAAATAAATAAGAAACCTCCTTGATCCATTACAGTGTGACTACTCTCAGTAAATAACCAAGCGACTGTTCGTTTGTTTGTTTTTGTGTTTTTTTTTTTATCTGCGCGAATAATCGAAACCCTGATTTTACCGTTGAAAGTCTACTTACGCTAGATTCTTGGGGGACATAACCAAACTAATAAATGCATTTCCACCGACATTGTGAAACTTCGGATTTTCAGCAAGTAAAATACACTAGCATACTATATAACAATGAATGTGACAGAAATACACTGTTTTACGACCACAATATTTCCATTGGTTAATATTTCATTAACTAAAAATGTCATGAAGCTGGTATATGTTATTTGGGCCAGTGACTTATGTTTGCCCCTCAGTGGCACAACGGTAAATGTGAAGGCTTATAACGCTAAAAACCGGGTTTCGATACCCGTGGTGAGGACATCACAGATAGCCCATTGCATATCTTTGTGCTTAACTATAAACAAGCAAACAGACCTATGTTTTTAAGTATATATATATATTAAAAGTTTCATAGTCTCGTATTCAAGTGTGTTTTTTGATCAGATTTGAGAAGTATTGTAACAGTCTTGGTGTTTCTAATTTAATCGTATTGTATTTAATTTATATATGTCATCATAATCAGCCTAGTGTTAACGTAATAAATACATAATTTGATAATATGTTGTTGTTCTTATAATTGTCCCCCCCTAGGACAGCGGTAAGTCTACGGATTTACAACGCTAAAATCAGGGGTTCGATTCCCCTCGGTGGACACGGCAGATAGCCCGATGTGGCTTTGCTGTAATAAAAACACACACACTGATAATTCTTTAACGAAGAGTGTGTAGCACTCTATGAAGTGATGGTACGGATGCCCATATTAAAGCAATACAAAGTCTTCTGAATTTTCTTCTCTACAGTTCATCACAAGCTAGATATGAAGAGCTACCTGACTGAGCCGCTCTATCTCCGGTGTATATGACGCTTTTCAGCTATCTAGAGTGTCCCAAAACCTAGATTTTTTTTATTTTCGTACATCACCAGGCCTAGCGCCTACCTAGTTTTACCAGTAACTAAAATGTTATCATCATTTGATAGAGCAGAACAATCTTCACGATCTTGGACAACCTATTTTATTATTATTATTATATGAAACATTTATAAAGCTGTAGAATACACTCTGTAACCCATGTACGCCATCATTTTTTCAAAAAAAAGTAAACAAACAAGTATTAGAAACAAATTTATCTCTAAATAAAACAAACTATGTAGAGCTGACCATTGAACTTAAAAAAAACGAAAGCAAACAAGATAGGGATGGAAGTAGACGTATCACATGGACGGCTAATGATCACATAGGATACTAAGCCATCTCGACTTTACATGGAGAATAAAATCCCTACATTACTGGCTTCCTCACTTGCAAAACAAACAGACCCACAATTTTTCATCCGTAAAATGTTACTCTATTGTAAAATAGTCATAAAAGTAATATTCTAAAGTTAACTAATGGAAAGGTATAATGATGAGATTCTATTCAAACACCAAGTTTTCTATAGACATAGTGGAAAGCCAGTAATGTAAGGATTTTATTCTCCATGTAAAGTCGAGACAGCTTCGTCTGCTATGAGATCATTAGTTGGATCAAGTGATATGTCTAATTCCATCAATATCGTGCTTGGTTCCTTTTTTCAATCTCAGAAGCCAGTCCTACATAGCTTTTTTTTATTTAGCGATAATCTTGTTTCCTTATACTAATTAAAGAACATATTGTGTTTTTTTATTCAGACTATAGAATGATTCTTCCTATTGTTTGTTTGTTATGAATTTCGCGCAAAGATACACGAGGGCTATCTGCGCTAGCCGTCCCTAATTTAGCAGTGTAAAACTGGAGGGAAGGCAGCTAGTCATCACCACCCACCGCCAACTCTTGGGGTTACTCTATTACCAACGAATAGTGGGATTGACCGTCACATTATAACGCCTCCACAGCTGAAAGGGCGAGCACGTTTGATGACGGAATTCAAACTCGCGACCCACAAATTGCAAATCGAGCGCCACATCCATCAGGTCGTACAAGGCCCCTCTCTAGATATCAGCAGCAGAAACGGTCGTTGCTAATAAACTGGTTTTTATAATTGTATCGCTGTCGAGGTAACAAAAACTGAGGACAAGCTCCAATGATAAGTTACTTTTTTAAACATTATAAGCGGAATCTCTATGATATTTTTAAATACATTTTTCATCCGCTAACGATGGTTTTGAAATTATGAGGTACAATTGCTTAAAGAGCAACATTATCTTTTGTTGTTCGCTCAACAGTCAAACTTTAGATAAGTGTTTGAAAACATAGTTCCCTTTCTCTTCATTCTTGCACACAAGAGCCAGAAACACTGGATAAAAAGGACAAAATAATATATTATATATTCGACCTCCTATCCCCGCATCAAGTAAAATGTGCTTTTTACATAAAAGTTTCTTAAATTACCATAACAGTTACAACGATTTTCATTGTAGAGTAGTTTTTACACAAGGAGCCTATTTTCTTATTCGTTTTGTTTTCTTGCTGTTAAAAATTTAAGCCTTTCCGAGTTTGAAGATCCGTTAACTAAAACATTAAAATGAATGAGCTAAACTTACAGCCCCCCAGTGGCACAGCAGTATGTCTGTTGACTTACAACGCTAGAATCCGGGTTTCGATACCCGTGGTGGGCAGAGCACAGATAGCCTATTGTGTAGCTTTGAGCTTAATAACAAACAAACAAACAAGCTAAACTTACTAATGCAGAAATTTAAAGATTATTTTAACATTTCAAACTTTTAAATTGAATCACTTAACAAAATTTAGATAATGAATAATTCAACGGTATTCTACGTTAATTTTTTTCCTGGCACAAACCAAGAATGGAATTTTCGGATATGATTGAACGTATTCACTTCGTGTTACTTTAGTAGTATTGAATGAATTCAATCTTTTCCAATCTTGGCACAAACCAAAAATGGAATTTTCGGATATGATTGAACGTATTCACTTCGTGTTACTTTAGTAGTATTGAATGAATTCAATCTTTTCCGAAAAAGGCCCGGCGTGATTCAATGATTATCGTCTCATTGTCGTAAAATCGTACTCCGCACTTTGGGGCCATGGGTGTGTTATAAAAGTGATAGTCAAACACCACTATTTCATTAGTGTATCCCAGTTTTAAGTTCCGATTTTCTTGAAACAATCGAACTTTAGATTAATGCTTGGAAATATATCTTAAGTTTCCTTTGTTTCCATTCTTGCACATAAAAACTAGAAATACTAGATTGAGAAAACAAATAACAATTATATATTTGCCCCCTCCCCACCACCACATCTCTCTCTGCACATTTTCACGTTTTACTTTATTGTTAACTTTGAAGCTTTACGTTTCTCTCAACATGTTGTATGTTCAGAATTACAGAAAACTAGCGTAGACAGCCCTCGTGTGGCTCTGCGTGAATATCATAACAAAAAAAACAACAACTTTTTCGGGTATCTATCATAGAACTTATTCAGTCAATTTTTCTCGCATATTAATGAACGCAGTTCTTCAATATTTCTGTGGTATTATTGTTTGTTTATTTGAGTGCAAAGCTACACAATGGGCTATCTGCTGTATCAAGAATCGAACCACCAATTTATGCGCTGTAAGTCCGTAAATTTTTCTGTTTTTGAAGATCCACGGGGGGGGGTTCTTATAGCAAAGCCACATCGGGTTATCTGCTGTGTCTAACGAGTGGAATTGAACCCCTGATTTTGGCAGTGTAAATCTGAAGACTTACCGCTGTCCCACCGGGGAACCCCAAGGGGGGGGGGGATGTTGTACTATTGAATGTATTCACTCAATCTTTCCCTTATGTTTATAACGCATATATTATATACACTGATGTGGTTATGATAATCGAAACAGTCTACTGAACATATTTCAGTCTTATTTTGTTAAACTTTATATTAATTTTCAGACAGATAATTAATTTGATTTTCAAAAGTACGTTTCAAAAATTTATACACCACTTTATACGTGTTGTCCTTCCTGCTAAATTACTAGTCATAAATCACTACATAATACTTTTGTAAAGTGTTTTATCAGTGGGTGAGCCCTTTTGGATTATTTGGTAAATATATTACTAAACATTTCCTAGTTACGTTCACGGATAGGCTTAACTTCACAACAATTTTTTTCAATAGAAACCCCGAAACTAATGTTTCCTAACTTATTTAAAAACATACTTGTAGAATTCCTTATTAAATGCCTAATAACAAACTTCGTTTCCTTGTAAGTTTTTTTTTTTTTTACAAACGATAAATTACTCTCCAACTCCTTGTCCAACAGATTTCTGTTAAATCGAAAGGTTTTAATTAGGCTTAACAAAATTTAAAAATGTTGAGTATTAAGAGATGAGGATATCACTTAGTAATTAGATTGTAAGATCATAAATAAGTTGACAGTTGAAATGTTTATAATCAAATATAAATGCTGAAAATGATTAATGAGTAACTAGATTTCTCTAGCTCGAGTTAGTATAGTAGTAATAGTGATCTAAAGGTTGAAGGTGCTACGTAAGATAAAAGAGAATGTACCAGAGTCTGCCAATCATTTCAAAACGTATCTCTTTCTCAGATGCATTTGCATACAGGGTGTGCAATGAAGATAGCGAATGGATGTGGGGGAACTGGACAAATTATAGTGAGTGCGTGGATATTTTGCCTAAGGTAAGTAACAAATAAAATTTCCGAGATTGATTATATATATATATATATAATAAACGGTAACTGAACATCGTAGTTCTCTCTCTGTGAGGCCATTTTTTTCGGCTGCCTATTAACAGCAGAAAACACATACCGAACATACCGGCTCGTACCTTTAGTTCCCGCCATAACTGTACTCATTGCTTAATCGATAAAACAGAATGGCCGGGCTTTATTCTCTGTTCATCTAAGAATATTAAATCATCAATGATTTTTTTTTAGCCTTTTCGATGATAGCTTTTTCTTTGCTGAAAGTTAACTGGTTCCATGCAGAAACGGAATTTCTTCCCGCTGTTGTAAAGGGGTACACATAACATCAAACTGTATAAGATATTTACTTGATTCAAAACACTAAGTGTTGTAAAGGGGTACACATAACATCAAACTGTATAAGATATTTACTTGATTCAAAACACTAAGTGTTGTAAAGGGGTACACATAACATCAAACTGTATAAGATATTTGTTTGACTTAAAACACTAAGAATGAACACTCAAAATATTCTGTATAATGCTTAGTCCACCTATTTGAGACATAATGTGTGCTCACCGAAAAGGAGATGTTAACTTAAAACTAGAATATTTTTACGGTACAATTACTTTTCTACATAATTCGTTATCTTTAAACTATGTTTACTAATAAATATAGAGACTATAGCTTTAAAGCTACCAGTTTTTTATGACAGCTTTATATATATATATATATCTATGTAAACAGAATACTTTTTATAAAGCAGTTTTAGCCTATGTAATAAACAAGAAAATATCACTAGTGTAAGATCTGGATGGATATGAGAACAGTTCACTTAAATGTCATCAGAGATTATTGTGTATAAGACAATATCGGTAACCCTACGTTCTGTTATTCTCATGCATCTTTTAAATGTTAACTTTTCAAAACGCGTCCTTTTTTAAGTCGAAATCTAACTCTTCCGAAAGTTTCTTATATACCAAGAGATATTTTATTCGTTTTGTGTGTGTCACAATGATGCAAGCTGGTTCGATGTAAGAATCATCCCCTAATGGTATGGTTATGGATGTGACATTTTACTGGTGTGATAACTTTTAATTTTGACGTTTCTCCCGACATGCTGCATATCAGATTAATTTCATTCTTTGTATCTGCATGCTTATCTTGGCTACAGAAAGAAAAAAAAAGCAAGGCGTTTCCATTTTCTTCCGACGTTTATTTGGTTTGTCTGGGAGTATTTGATTTGACAGTTTTCTTCTAATCTCAGCAGGGGGCGTCAAAAAAAAAAGAGAAAGAAAGTGAATAATAACTAGATAGCTATTAAAGTTTGTGGGAAAAAAATGACTTCCTGACTGACAGCGGTAAGACTAGGGTTTTATTTGATAGTTTTCTTACAATCTCAGCAGGCAGGGCGCCAAGAAAAAAACAACAAAAAAGAGAAAGAAAGTGAATAATAACTAGATAGCTATTAAATTCTGTGTAAAAAAATGACTTCCTGACTGACAGCGGTAAGACTAGGGTTTTATTTGACAGTTTTCTTGTAATCTCAGCAGGCAGGGCGCCAAGAAAAAACAACAAAAATGAGAAAGAAAGTGAATAATAACTAGATAGCTATTAAATTTTGTGGAAAAAAATGACTTCCTGACTGACAGCGGTAAGACTAAGGTTTTATTTGACAGTTTTCTTGTAATCTCAGCAGGCAGGGCGCCAAGAAAAAACAACAAAAAAGAGAAAGAAAGTGAATAATAACTAAATAGCTATTAAATTTTGTGGAAAAAAATTCCCTAGTCTTACCGCTGTCAGTCAGGAAGTCCCTGCTGAGATTACAAGAAAACTGTCAAATAAAATTTTTTGTTGTTTTTTCTTGGCGCCCTGGAAAAAGAAAGTGAATAATAACTAAATAGCTATTAAATGTTGTGGAAAAAAATGACTTCCTGACTGACAGCGGTAAGACTGGGGTCTTACAACGCTAAAATCCGGGATTCGATTCCCCACGGTAGCCTCAACAGATAGCCTAACAGTCTCTCTTCCTAACAGAATTATATAATCCGTAAAGTCTATCATATTGGATCATATATAAAAACAAATGTTTTCCTAACGAAATGGATCGGATGTGACCTAGTGGTTAGCGTGCTTGGACTGTGAATTAGACGGTTCATGGATCGCGTCCCGTTTCCGCAAAAACGTGCTTCGTACTTTGAAGTCGTGGGTGCCTCATACGAGTGACGGATAAATGTTATTATTCGAACGTAGCCCAAGAGTTTGGATTCAGTGCTATTGATTGGTCGCATTTCTTGTAGTCTATCAGTACAGAATTATAGACGGCTATGCTTAGATAGCCCTTATGTAGCTTTGCGCGAAAAATACGAAACAAACAAGTAAACCTAAAGAGATTTGAAAAATAATAGAATATTCAGATTCTAGAAGTAACGTTACGCTGAGAAATATTACAACACAGTCAGAAAAAAGAAAATGTCAATTATAATAGTTAAATAAAAAAAACGTTCTGCTATAGATCACAACCCAACATCATAAGCGGAACAACGAACCAATCAGCAAGTATTCAGAAACAGCTGATAACTTGTGTTTACCCAGCGCTATATATACGACGATTTAAAAGATGGCGTTCTGCTTATTGGTTTGCACTGACTTACAGTTCTGACGTGAAGAGTTAGCACACAATATCACACACAAAAGACCCAAAACTACAAAATAATAGTCAACTATTCGAAAACTTTTGAGTTTTGCGTCTTTTACTTAAATGCATTACAAACTTACAACACACGTATACTTTTATGGCTGTTTCTAGAAAGTTTGGAGGTGCCCCAGAAAGATATTGAATGAATAAAATAACACCAACAATGAATAACAGAATTGGAATTGCCAACTGAACATGGCCAGGTTGTTAGAGAGCTCGACTCGCAATCTGTGGAGGCGTTATAATGCGACGGACAATCCCACTATTCGTTGGTAAAAGAGTAGCCCAAGAGTTGGCGGTGGGTGGTGATGACTAGCTGCCTTCCCTCTGCTAAATTAGGGATGGCTAGCGCAGATAACACTCGTGTAGCTTTGCGCGAAATCCATAACAAACAAACAAACAAACAAGCCAACTGAACGACACTTTATGCACAAGACCAAATGGTTTGGTCAGAGACCCTTAGGGATTAGATAAATTATTTCTACTCTTGAACTACTTTCTAGAAGGAAGGCGGCCAGTCAGAATATTCCGTAACCTCAAGCTATTTGGCTCTTTTATAACAAGTGCGGAACCTGTTCACATCTTCAACCCTTCGATTTGCAGTCCGAAACGCTAATCACTTGGCCACGTCCTTCCTCTAAGGATGACAGACTTACTGATTTGTCTTAATATACATACATCATTGTTAATTATCTTTGTTATCTATTTCTTGCTCGTTCTAAACAAAATCTATTCACTGGTTCATTTAATCACTTTTTAATGATGGTAAAAAGTCATGTTATTGCTAAGGAAGAAATATTACACTTTGATTCTATATAGTTATATACCCGTGGTGGGCAGAGCACAGATAGCCCATTGTGAGGCTTTGTGCTTAACTACAAATAAATAAAAATATCTTTAATTATATTTTACTGTTTATATGCACAAAGCCACGAAAATCGACCGCTTTGGTTATCAAAATCCTCTTTACAATATCCAAATTATATGTCTAGTGAACGGTAACTGCTGCCCAACCAATATCTTGGAGTGACAATTCAGTACAACGTTTTATCAGGGCAAATTCTGGGTTTTGCAATTATAAGGGTAAATTTAGTTAAGCTTTGAACTTTGGAAATCTGTAGAAAATTTGGTTGTAGAAAACGTAATAGTGGGCATTATTTTGCTTGGTTGGAAGTGAAATAACGAGGTCTAACTCAAACGTTCAATTGTTTGAATCATTGAATCATGAAATATCTGTAAAATGCTGACGCACCTCTTATAACTGCTTGAGGGCATATAACACCAAAATTCGGAGCTCGATCTCTGTGGTGGGCACTACACGCGTTGCCCATCATGCAGTTTGTTAACAGCAAACAGTTATACAACAAGTTGCATCTACTAAAATCAGCGACACCTATTTTAAAACAACAACAAGTCATATTTGTAATATATAAATATATGTAACGAAATATTATTAATTTTTACACGTACAGACCCATTTTCTCTTCTCGTGAGCAAGGAAATCACTTTTTTTCGTTATCTGATTTCTCATAAAATAATCTTAGTCTCCAACAATTATGAAAACTAATTAGAAACTTACAACAATGAAGGTATTGTAGAATTACCTGTACACCAGACGTATTGTTCACATCAACTTTCTGTCATCATATGACATGAAGTTTAGCTTCTTTGGCCTAACAACCTATTATATTAGCGTAGTGGTTAGCGTACAGTATTGGGGATCAGAAGAATACGCTCACAAGGTTCAGTTGCCAGCGTGTTTTAAGTGTGTCGGTCAATCCTGTTATTCGGTTAAAAGTAAAGTGGCGGTTATTGTTGACTGGTTGATCTTCGTATGGTCAGTGGTTCTCAAATTCGGATAGCGTATATAATCTCTTTCCGGGCAAATTGGGCTGTGATATTCAGAGTACAAAAATACAAAAACCGACGTTTTTTGGCTCAGTGACAGGTAACATATTTATTATTACTTACAGCCGACTATTCAAAGTCAAGAAAACAAGGGGTGGAAAGTAAATCGTAAATGAGAGAATATTTAAGTTAGATAAATATTTAAAATGGAACATGTTGATTGGACCGTCGTCTCTATGGCAACACTATGTCATCTTCTGTAGCTGAACATCTCTGGAATTGTGATGGTAATTATGACTGTAAAAATGTAAAAATCTTAAGAAATGCACAAATAAACATAGAAAGGAACTTAAGGTAGAGTAATGGTATAATTAAAAACAGATCTGTGTGTTTAAGTAGAGACGACGGACAAATCAACATGGCTCTAATTTAGCAGTAACAGACTCGAGGGAAGGCAGCTAGTCAACACCACCTATCGTCAACTGTTGGGAATATTGGGATTGTCCGTTACATTATAACGCCCCACGACATGTTTGGTGTGACGGGGATTCGAACTCGCGACCCGCAGGTAGCGTGCCCTAATCACCAGGCTATGCCAGGCCTTTATTAATTCTCTGTCTTCATCTTGTGTTTTAACTTATTTTTATGATTAATTGTATTTAAGTATGTTTTAGTTTGTTTGTTTTTGTTATCCTTTTCTTAAGTGTATTTTAGTTTGTTTGTTTCTTGTCATAATTTTCTTAAGTGTGTTTTAGTTAGTTTTTTGTCATACTCTTCTTAAATGTGTTTTAATTTTTTATCATCCTTTTCTTAAATGTGTTTTAGTTAGTTTGTTTTTGTCATACTGTTCTTAAGTGTGTTTTAGTTAGTTTGTTTTTTGTCATCCTTTTCTTAAGTGTGTTTTAGTTAGTTTGTTTTTTGTCATCCTTTTCTTAAGTGTGTTTTAGTTTGTTTGTTTTTTGTTATACTTTTCTTAAGTGTGTTTTAGTTTTTGTCATCCTTTTCTTAAATGTGTTTTAATTTGTTTGTTTTTGTCATACTGTTCTTAAGTGTGTTTTAGTTTGTTTGTTTTTTGTCATACTTTTTTTAAATGTGTTTTAGTTTGTTTTTTGTCATATTTTCCTTAAGTGTGTTTTTGTTTGTTTTTGTCATATTGTTCTTAAGTGTGTTTTAGTTAGTTTGTTTTTGTGATCCTTTTCTTAAGTGTGTTTTAGTTAGTTTGTTTTTTGTCATCCTTTTCTTAAGTGTGTTTTAGTTGGCTTGTTTTTTGTCATACTTTTCAGTTATTGTGAGTCAGCGGTAAGATTACAGACTTACAAGATCATAAGCTGAGGGTCCGATTTCTTGTGATAGAACAGAGAGCAGATAGCCCATTATTATTTGTGAGGTTTTGGTGACATCAATAACAAAAATGGGAATATAGAGCAAACATTCGGAAATTTTAGTCGTTTCAGAATTTCGCGCAAACCTACCCAAGGGCTATCTGCGCAGAGTCGTCTCCAATATTTAACTGATAGAGAAGAGAGAAGGCAGATAACAATAACAGAGACGCGGCAGTAAATCTCAAAATCATCTCTAGAATAAAAAAAAACCAAACACACATTTGTTATTTTTAAAGAAAATAAAGAAAAGTACAAATGTTTTTTTATGTTTTTAAACACGAACTTTTATTTATTGGGTTTCTCATTTAATGATTCTAAGCTACATGATTAATTAATTAGACTTTGGGAAACGATGACCACTTATTTCATGCCATCTCTGTTTAAAAAGGACAATTTAATTTATAGAAAATTTAGTTGTTGTTTTTTTCAGGCATTACATTACATAACTAGCCATAACTTGGAGTTGTACTTCTCTTGGCTTATATATATATATATATATCTGTATAGTTTTTGTTGATAATAAATCAATAATCCTCCACTATCTCGACACATGTCTAATATTATATAAACTCTTTTTCTATCAATCAGAACTAGTGCTGTTTGTGAAAAAAAAACACATTAAAACTCTGAGCCAGAAACGTGTATCGTGATCGAAGTTCTTGTCAATTGCACTTGAGAAAATAATATTCAGCTTCTGAATAGATGGAAGCCTTGCTTCTTTAAATAGGAGCATGATATTCAGAATGTTAATATGTCTACACGTAATTACAATACCTCTTGTTCAAGCAAGCACAACGCACCGTGTTCTCGACTATATACGCTCAACGTAACTAACACAAAAACAGAATTTATTGAAAACGTCGCGTACATAATCATAACTTTTCATACAAAATAATGAATAAAAAAAGTTATTGGTTTATTTGTTTATTTTCTTTCATCTCGGTTGGAATGGCTCAGTTTAT
This sequence comes from Limulus polyphemus, assembly GCF_000517525.1. Taxonomy (NCBI): domain Eukaryota; kingdom Metazoa; phylum Arthropoda; class Merostomata; order Xiphosura; family Limulidae; genus Limulus; species Limulus polyphemus. The sequence continues at coordinate 301,461 of NW_013666320.1, read as the reverse complement.
GAACTTAATTTTTTCCTATTTAGATATTTGAAAAAAAAAATTATAAATCATCTTTGACTCCCGTTTGTATGAAGTAATTGTATGCAAGAAAATTGTAACATATTTGACTCATTTTTTTATACGATGTCAATGATTTGGAAAAAACATAACGTATTCTAATCTTGTTTATATTAAGTCGTCAAAAAATTAATGTCGCTTTTTTAGATGAAAAAACCCGAACAACTTGTATATCAAAACAAAACATTTAGTG
>NW_013666320.1:299711-300456 GCF_000517525.1 Limulus polyphemus | reverse complement strand
AACGTGCCACATGTGGACGTACATTGTCGTGGAGAAGAAGAACATCAATATCAATTCCAACATGTCGGCCCCTGCCATCACAGTTTTTAAGGCTAAAGACACCTGAACGAAATTTGCCGAACCATCGTTGACACTTTTTTTTTGGGGGGGGGGGTAATGAAAGCGTTCCAAAACGCGACGTTAATTTATTGACGACCTAATAATAGTATTCCAGCCACACTGTATTTGTCATATCCATTGTCGACTTGTCTTATGGTCAATATGATTAATTATAATCATGCTTCCTCAGCTTGTAAAATCGCCATAACAATTGTTGTTGCAACAAATGGCCTACATAGATAGTGTTCCAACCACTGCTGTGTCTAATGTATCCTAGCCGGCCTGATGAGCTCTGGATTGAGCGAAATGCGTCGTCGACAAGAGATGTGACGAATATAATTTGGTTGAAACACTATTACTATACACACCTATAATTTTCGAAAAGGGACTGGATTAAGAATGTGGTGTTAAAAATATGATAGCCCTAACATAATGTTTTATGACAAGTATAAGTATTTATAATATTTTATCTTGCTAAAAAAAACACTAACAATACCTTATCTCAGTTTGTTTGTTTTGAATTTCGCGCAAAGATACACGAGGGCTATCTGCGCTAGCCTAATTTAGCAGTGTAAGACTAGAGAGGTGTCAGCATCACCCACCGCCAACTCTTGGGCTACTCTTTTACCAACGAATAGTGGGATTG
>NW_013666320.1:279741-299120 GCF_000517525.1 Limulus polyphemus | reverse complement strand
GGCTTGTGTGATTAAATACGTTGAAGAAATATAACGTTCAAGTACATATGATATACCTTGAAGCCAATGGTAATTTGCTTCTTCAGTTTTTAAAGTAATAGAGCAGAGAGCTACTTCTAATATTTCAATAAACTAGACGCACTGGCTGTACTCATTTTACTAAAGTTAGATACGACGTCAGTATTAAAGAGGATTGCCTGTGACTCTGAATGCGATTTCAAAAATCACTTTTTTCTTCGTCGTGATAATTTATTTGGTAAGAATGCCATTTCACATTAGTATGTGGTGGTTGGGATGAAAGGGGGGGAGGGGTTAATTCAAACTCAATTTAGGAAATAGATTAACCTGAAAGGATTCGATTTAATGAGACGGCAAATATCAATGTATTAAAATTGAAAATATTAACAGGTTACTTACGACATTATTGAGTTTAAACTTCACAACATCATTTCCTGCTTCCGATAGATCAGAATAATATCGTAGATCAGTAGTCGTTAAGTTTAACATTCATGATCTTTGTTGCTTTGACTCTAAATGAAGGTCATTTATGGAGAAGCCGGAAGTAACTGTTATTCGTTAACTCGCGGAAACACAAACGACAATATACATCGTCATTCATTACCTTAAAATCAACCAATCATTACACACACACACACACACAAACTGAATAATATTGTAGGAATTCAGCCCTAGATTACGTCATGTTGTGAATTATTCAAATTAAATTTAATCTTCTGTAGCTGTTGATTTGTTCCCAGTTTGTTCAACCCACCAATAGTACACGCTTGCAAAATTCTTTCAGCTAATTAAAATGTATATCGCTAATAACGACTTCGTATCTATAGGATTACACACACACATATATATGTATATATATAATGAAAATGCCGATTCAGTCATACAATAGAAATGTGTCCAGTAAAAAGCTGGTATTCAATCTCTTTTATTTTTCGCCCGGCACGGCCAGGTGGTTAGGGCGCTCGAATCGCAATCTGAGGGTCGCGGGTTCGAATCTCTGTCACACCAAACATGGTCGCCCTTTCAGCTGTGGGGGCGTTATAAAGTGATGGTCAATCCCACTATTCGTTGGTAAAAGAGTAGCCCAAAAGTTGGCGGTGGGTGGTGCTAACTAGCTGTCTTCCCTCTAGTCTTCCACTACTAAATTAGGGACGACTAGCGCAGATAGCCCTCGTGTATTTTTGCACGAAATTCAAAACAAACCAAACCAAACTTCAGTTTGGGAAAATATAAGGCAAATTTTATTTTTAGTAGTCTTAGAAAAATGGCCACAAGATGGCGCTTAATAATGAAAGCGCTATGCAGTGCAATATCTTCCTATTTAAAGAATATTATTAGCATTACAAAAGAGGACAAAACACCTTATGGAATTCTCGAATACAAAAAAAATCTCTTCTTCGCTATCCTTCTCAATCACACATATTATTTCCTAATCCCAGGCGTCCTATCCAAGTTTTCCGAATAGTAGTGGAAGTCTAGTAGAAGACAAGTGAAATTTATCAGCCGTTTTGAAAGAAATCAATTTCGAAGTATAAAAACGGGGTATCGTAAGGTGGGATATTCTGTGACCGAAAAAAAAAAAAGATTTCTTAAAATCGATGGTGCACGTATAAGACAGAAAATATCGTGATCTGTGATTGATCAAATGTCGAATAGTATTCCAGTAATCTTCTTCAAGTATTTTTTTTTGTTTTTTTATGATAATGACACTGAAATGTTCTAAGATGTTTCGTGGCAGAACTTATGGAACAAAATGTTTATTATGCCACTAGATAAAATTGAAATGTCAAGACATATTATCCTTTGGCCTGCTAATATATCAGCGCTAAAAATAATAGGAAAATCGAATCCGATATTCTATTGAATAGCCGTCCCTAATTTAGCCGTGAAAGATTAGAGGGAAGGCAGCTAGTCACCCACCACCCACCGTCAACTCTTGGACTACTCTTTTACCAACGAATAGTGGGATTTACCGTCAAATTACATCGCCCCCACGGATGAAAGGGCGAGCATGATTTGGTGGAACGGGAATTCGAGTCAAGCGCTGTAGCCACATGGCCATGCCGAGCCACGACGACATACTGATAAAAATATCCAAATCTTAGTGTAATATGTTAACAGACTGAGAAAAGTTCATGTTTGAAAAGAAGCTTGTCACATTACTGAGAGTTAATAAATAAACATTGGTGGTTACTACTGCGTAGATTGAGTTGCGATTTTATTTAGAGTAGACTTTTAACTATGTCACCCTCATTGATTGGATAATTGTTGATCTGTACGTCAGTATTATTGATTGGATAATTGTTAGACTGTGCGTCAGTATTATTGATTGGATAATTGTTAGACTGTACGTCGTGCCCTCCAGTGGCACAGCGGTATGTCTGCGGACTTACAACGCTAGAAAATGGGTTTCGATACCCGTGGTGGGCAGATCATAGATAGCCCATTGTGTAGCTTTGTGCTTAACTTCAAACAAACAAACTGTACGTCGCCCTCAGTGATTGAATAATTATTAACTTGTACCTCAAACTTATTGATTGAATAACTACAAAGGCCTGCGATGGTTTTATTGTCTTGAAATTTTTACATGTTCTACAGTAATCCCTGTACGCTGAATCCGAAAATGATATCCACGTACAGATTTTTCACAAAACGTCATATGTACTTTTACATAAGTGAATCATTTTCATTGAAATCGAGTCACATTTTGTTAGGCTTAAAATGTTGACAACCACTGGTTATAGATTTCTCTAGACCAATCGCGACGTGAGAGTTTTATTGATCGTTCTAGAACCCAAACATAATAATAATAAAAAAATTTCATTGTGGTAAACGAAATAATAGTTTGATCTAAGTAAGAGTTTTTTTTTTCCATCCCGATTTGTAAAAAAAATTCTTACGTGATAGAAAGAAATGAATATTATTTTTTACATTTTCGTAGCTGAATTAATGAGAAATCGTTATTAAAACCAAAACAACTTTTATGAAATTTAAATTCGCAGGCCTGTGTTATTAGCCTGTACGTCACTTTTATATTGATTGTATAATTGTTAGCTTATACGACGCCCTCATTGATTGAATAATTATTAGTTTATATGTTAAATATTATTGATTGGATAATTATTAGCCTGTACGTCACTATTGTTGATTGGATAATTGTTAGTCTGTACGCCACTATTGTTGATTGGATAATTGTTAGTCTGTACGTCGCCCTCAGTGAGTGAATAATTATTAGCTTTTACGTCAACCTCATTGATTGAATAATTTTTAGCCTCTATATCATCATCATTGATTGGATAATTGTTAGCCTGAGTTGTTTAGTTGTCTAATTTTGTTTGATTGGAAATAGGCTTACTTAATACCAAATCAGTAAATTGTCATAAATTAAAACCAAAAAGAATTATACATATGATATTATTTGATGAAAAGGTGGAACAACTTTAGACACAAAAAGAACTTTAACCCATTCCTATATATTAAAAATATACAGCACACAGAACGTATAATTCACATGCAACCTCACACCCAGACGGCTACAACCTCACACCCAGACGGCTAGTTTGGCGTATTGTCCGATATGCTTAAAGTTCCAGATATCCTCTCTTCCAGGAAAGTTCTTTCGGACTCTGGGAAAGCAATGACAGTTTGAGCCAGCGTGTCTAAGGTGATGTCAGAAAGAAAGATCGTTACTTGTGATCGGGTCTGTCGGACTTTCAGTAACAGTGTGAAACGAAACAAAAAAGGCGACATCGATCTTAGACACTAAAATCCCAGTTCTAGAGAACAACAATACCACACGACTCAACCATCTAGGATGCTGTGGTAGAGATAAACTCTACGCAGTTACATTGAAAATCATACATTTGTGTGTATACAGTATTGCAATGGACAAAAGATTCTTGACTCCTGGATCGTAGAAATGAGGCTAAATTTGTTCCTTTTTATCAAATGGACGGGAAAAAATTGACACAGGCTACGATATCACTTTTTAACGCCTTCGAAGCTTAAATATTCTCTCAGCCTTCCTTATAAGTACTGTATTTTGTTCACTAACTATCTGCTAATACTTCTCTTCACCAATTGGTTAGGTTGATTTGTATCTGTTTTCTCATTGGTCAATCTATTTTTCATCACTTACATTCTAAGCATCACTTGTCTCCTGAACAAATGGTTTTACACTATGAAATGTATTATAATCCGATCTACATTTGTTTTAGGGGGAGGGGGGTTTATGTCTACAACCCCTTAAACAGGACCTTTTACATCACAGTGGTTAACGACCTAACGAAACGTCTTGAACTTTGACTTCCCTGTTAAAAACCAACAAAAAATAAAATAAAAAATCTTAGAAACGATTATTATTCAATAAACTTTAATGAGGTATTTCTCTTCTACACCTCTAAGTTCCACATTACTGAATTCAGAGGCCGAAAACGCTGACAGTTTAGTAATGGCGCTTATCAGGTATTCTGAAGGTAAATATCTCTCACTGAACAAATTTAGTAAAGACGGCGTCATTATCACGCACTTGCAACCATTATAACGACATCGAAAAATAGAAAAATTATTATTCGTATACCGAGAGAGGAGGGCCTCTTCTGTGACTGATTAGAGCAGTGCACAGCTGCTGTTAATAACGAGTCTAGAAGTTGCAGATGTTCTTCTAAAAATCTTGTTATAGGAAGTTAATAACACCAACTTGGTCAGTGCCGAGAGTTCACAGATTAAAGTACATATTTTATTTCTTAATTAGAGAACATTAATAACCTTTAACGTGTAGATTCTTGACAGAAGGTGTAAAATCGAAACCTCGGTGACTTGGACATTTTATGGAGAAAAGATTTATAACTATCATATATCTTTAGGACTTGGTTTGTTTTAAAGGCTACACAATGAGCTATCTGTTTTCTGCCCATCGCGTCTGTGATCTGGCTGTTTAGCCCATGTGTCGCATACAGTACCGCTCAGTTTGAAAATATCAGATTCCAAAATTATTCTAGTACATATATTTTGTAAATTAATTTTATTTTTTATTAAGCACAAAGCTACAAAGTGGACTGTCTGGGCTGTGCCCACCACCGGTATCGAAACCCGGATTCTAGCGTTGTAAGTCCGCAGACATACCGCTGTGCCACTAGGGGGCATGTTGTTTGTTTGTAATTAAGCAGAAAGCTACACAATGGGCTATCTGTGCTCTGCCCACCACGGGTATCGAAACCCGGATTCTAGCGTTGTAAGTCCGCAGACATACCGCTGTGCCACTGGGGGGGGGGGGGTATGTTATTAAGAACAAAGCTACAAAGTGGACTGTCTGTGCTGTGTCCACCACCGGTATCGAAATCCGATTTTTTGATTCATAAGCCCTTAGACTTCCTGCTGAGCCACTGTGGGTGAGGGTGGGTCAGCTATTGGAAAATATGTTTCAGTGTTCTCTTATTCGATTAAATGCGAGTTGAAGTGGGATAAAAAATGTCTTATCGGTACTGACTTTTTTTTTTACCTGATTAACAAAAAAACGCTTAATTTTAATAATACTGGTAACAGTAACTTTGAATATTGCTTCAGAATTATTGAATAAACTTTGGTGAATTTATGAAAGCCCTCTAGTGGCTCAGCGGTAGTCTAGAGGCTTATAACGTTAAAAACGGGTTTTCGGTACCCGTGCTGGGCGCAGTAGAAATAGCCCAACGGGTAGCAGTATGCTTAATAACAAACACAGAAGTAGTTTAAATTTTTCTATTCATTTCGGAGCTGTGAGTGGCTAACTAATTCATTTTCCGTGACTGTGAATTCGAGGACTCGTGGTTCTCAATTCATAGCCGGTAAAAAACGAACTAAAAAAGACGCGTAAAAAGGTAGCCCTTGTCTAACTCTGCGCGAAAATTCTAAAAAACAACAACAACAAACAAGGCATGTATTTCGTTACTTCATTTAACAGAGATACAGAGCTGAATTATAAATACACATCTTTATTTAACTTGCTCGCCTCTATACCTTTACTTAAACTATTTTATATACAAAATGTAGCTTAGCAAACAAACGCGATTAAGTACTTAGCCTCCGGTTTGCTCGACTGTGAGAAGTTAAACCTAGAGCAGTGGGTTGTTTGGTAGTTAGCGAGCATGACTATCAGAACAAGGTTCGTGTCCCGTTGCCGTACTTTGGGTTCGTTCATTTGTTTGTTTCGAATTTCGCGCAAAGCTACACGAGAGCTATCTGCGCTAGCCGTCCCTAATTTAGCAGCGTAAGACTAGAGGGAAGGCAGCTAGTCATCATCATCACCCACTGCCAACTCTTGAGCTACTCTTTTACCAATGAATAGTAGGATTGACCGTCACCTTATAATGTATTTTGTAGTATTACTAACACGTGACCAACACGATAACAATAAGTATTACTAACACGTGACTAACACGATAACAATAAGTATTATTAACACGTGACCAACATGATAACAATAATAATACAAATAACCTACCTAACCACCTATAACTACTAAAGTTTTGTCACCAAAACAATAAGTCAACTTCCGTTTTACTACTTGCATCAACTCACTTCTGTCACCAAAACAATAACTCCACTTCCGTTTTACTACTTGCATCAACTTCTTCTTTCACCGAAACAATACGTCCACTTCCGTTTTACTACTTGCATCAACTCACTTCTGTCACCAAAACAATACGTCCACTTCCATTTTACTACTTGCATCAACTTACTTCTGTCACCGAAACAATACGTCCACTTCCGTTTTACTACTTGCATCAACTCACTTCACCGAAACAATACATCCACTTCCGTTTTACTACTTGCATAAATCTCACGTCACCGAAACAATAAGTCCACTTCAGTTTTGTTACTTACATCAACTTCCTTCACCGAAACAATACGTCCACTTCCGTTTTACTACTTGCATCAACTCACTTCTGTCACCAAAACAATAAGTCCACTTCAGTTTTGTTACTTACATCAACTTCTGTCACCGAAACAATAAGTCCACTTCAGTTTTACTACTTGCAACAACTTCTGTCACCAAAACGTTACGTCCACATCCATTTTACTACTTGCATCAACTCACTTCCGTCACCAAAACAATAAGTCCACTTCAGTTTTGTTGCTTACATCAACTTCTGTCACCGAAACAATACGTCCACTTCCGTTTTACTACTTGCATCAACTCACTTCTGTCACCGAAACACTATACCTTCTTCCGTTTTACTACTTGCATCAACTCACTTATGTCACAATATTAAAATCATACTCACTTCTGTTTTGTCAGGATTAGTCACGTTACAGAACAAATATTTTCAAACTTCCTTCATCCCTACTTTATCTTTATTAATTCCATTTAAAAAAAAAACGTTCGTGTCACTGTGTCTATCAAGTTGTGATCGAATATAAAATAGATGCAGCAATAAGTCATTTTGTTTTTAAATACGATAAACTTAAACGTCACGAAACATTCATATCGATAGATTAGTCTGCTCTCTTTCACCATACATGGGGTATCCAGCCATCTGTAAGTTTCTTTATTAGTTACTGTCCCTCTGTCTTCCATGTAGTATAACATCTGAAACTAGTCGTTCCTCCTACTGTTTATTTGTTTGTAGTTAAGCACAAAGCTACACAATGGGCTGTCTGTGCTGTGCTCACCACCAGTATCGAAACCGCAGACTTATAGCTGTGCCACCGGAGGCTCCTCCTACTGACATATGTTCTTCTACAAACTGTTTAACTGATAATTTCAAGCATTTCACAATTTACCAAATTGCTAATTAGTTTCAGTTAATTAAACATTAACCATGAGTGATTGAGGGGAAGAATGGTGATCGAAATTTGAACAATTCGTGTTTTCGGGGAGGTGATAACGCTCATGTCTGAACTATAAATATATATTAATCGTTCACTAAAAGTATTTAAGACTTATATAAAGCAGTGAATTTTTAATATTAAAAAAAAAATATTCATTTCCAACACGAATCTAAAAGTGAATAAATAAGTAGTTTAATTTTGGTAATTTTGTGAACTTCATTTTTGGATATAAACTCTGTCCTACATGTCATACAGCATAACATACACGTTAGAGAGTTAAATCCTACTGACATATTAAATCCCAATCATGGTTTAAAAGAATGTATTGAAGAATTTAATAAGATCAGAAAGCAATCAACCATAAAACTAATTAAACTGCCAGTAGAAAGTTGAGAATAGTTTTCTGAATTTTTGAAATACTTTTGTTATCTCATAACACGATCTATTGTTTTATTTCCCACATACCTTTACCATTTAAAGAAGTCTATAATTAAAAACAGGCTAGTGATGAAACGTAAAGGATAAGCACTAAAATCTATTACAACATAACATGAGCTCATTTCAAGGTCTGTTACTCAAGTTTTCTCGATAACAGCTAAACGGATTTGGAGGAAAGTTGATATAAATTTGAACTATGATCCAACTGAGAAGTGATTAAATTTTGGAGCGTCAAAGTCAAAGGTCAAGGTTACAGCGAGGTTACGAAAATCCAAAAAATCCCTATCTGTTAACATGGGTCAGTTTTTTACACTATTTTTGCTCTACAACTCAGTGAAAAATTATCGGATTTTTAATGAATCTTGGTGGACATGTGTAGAATATTATTCTTCATTGTCCTGCCAAAATTAGTCCGTGTCCGTTGATAAAAACGGACATACGGACACATTTTTGTATTTTTGAGAGCCGAATATGATCAACAGTGCGTGGCGGTGCTCGACTGAGTGACAATCCCACCAAATTGTTAATTTTTCTCCTCCAGTCGAGATAACTCTGCAGCTACTTTGTCACTAATGTTAGTTTAAATCTAAATCCACTCTATGTGTTTCCGGGCAGTGCACGATGTTATTGCTTAGTCGTAATAACTAGTAGTAATTAAATAAAACGTAATTCTAGTGTAAACAATGTTATCATTATCCCTTAAAGCTAGATTTCTTACAGAAATCTGTTGTTCTATTAAAAAGCCTTATGTACAGGGTGAAACAGGAATTACCAGCCAATAATAGATGAACATTAGATGAGTGTAACATATAGAATACTCAATGCTTTGTACACTTTACAGTCGGTGTCTTTAGGGACCCAACCCCTATATTATGTATGAAATGAAGGAATAACAAAATCAATACACATAATATTGAATTTTACTACACACACATTCGTAGAATATACTAACTTTCAGACAGGGGAAACAATGTCACAAAACAAGTAATAAAAACATTTTGTAAATGTAAAGTGATGTAAGAATGGCAGTGCCAAAAAGAATGCAAACAAGAATATAGGGATGATACAGCTATACATAATCATACCTACATGACTTTCAATATTATAATTTAATGTTACACTGTAAAATGTATACTTGGGTTTAATATTACTGCAATTGGAACTTATATATTCCTGACTGTTGGTATGCAATTTGTTTATAATAATATCATGGTTATGTCAGGGTAGGCATCATTGTGGTGCAACTAAGAACCTAGGACTTACGTACAAGGATAACGAAGTTGAGTCAAACATATCTTGATTATTACAGACTCTCGCTGCCAGGTCGGTCGAATTGACTGACCTCGTAACCATTTTGCACTCGTGTATTTTAAGTGTAACATCAAATTTTAACATTGAAAGTTATGTAGGGATGATCTATGTATAGCTGTACCATCCCTATATTCTTGTTTGCATTCTTTTTGACACTGCCATCCCTACATCATTTTAGGTTTGCAAGATGTTTTTATTACTTTTATCTTTGTAACACAAGTTTGGGTTTAGTAAGACTAAACTGTGCCATAAGCTATGTAACACAAGTTTATGTTTAGTACGGCTGTGCATTTAACGATAGTTTACTGACATGAAAATGTAAATGGTGAACAAACAGTTACATTACGTCATTTAATTGCTCTAACTAGTTTATTTTATTTCTTATTTCCTGGCTTACTACTTTTAATTATCTTATAGTTGAAATCTTTGTTCCTTGTTGTACCAGCTTATGTGACTAAGATGCAAATCTTCAAATCAAAAATTACAAGTACCATGATAATACTAGGAAAAGTAATCTGTACAAACCAGACTATAAACTTAAATTTTTTTATCAACATAATGCTGAAATATGAAAGCTATTCACACTCGCTAACAATTAAATTTGACTTACAAATTTTCTTGCAAAATGTTTAAAAATAATTTCAACGACACCAAAATTACTTAATGGCGAATTGCTCTTTGATAACAACTAAATGAAGATAGTCTAACAATGTTTTTGATGTGTATACGTTTTTGTTTGGTACAAGTTTGGTCAATGTAACCATAGAATTAACCTTCATTTTCAAACTCAATCAAATGTCCAGCAAAAAAAAAAAAAAAATTGACTAGGGTAGAGTGATAATTATACGCAATTTAAAAGTGTACATAACACACTTTTCATCTTATTTCAAACGACCCATTATATATGATAGTTGTTTTAATAGAAAGTGCTTCTTCGAGTACCTTGTTAATGAGGCCGTGTCTTCTGGAGCATATCTAGTACCATTACTTGAAAGTTATGACAAAGAGATTGGAGTTCTTATTTTGTGAAAGATCACTCACCTTGGTAATGCCAATAATCTGGTCATGCTGACCGGTTATGATGCCGGAAGGAACCATTAAGTTGTCAGTAAATGCCCTTTAGAGGTCGTGGTTCCGAAGAGCGCCATTAAAGTTCTAGATTTTTTTGTTTTTGTTTCAGTGGAACTTTAGATAGAACAGACACAGTAGGTTTGAGCACTTTAATGGACTTCAGTTGTCTTTTAAAGAAAATTAGAGAACGTTTCGGCTTCTATACAGAAGAAAATGAGAGAACGTTTCGGCTTCTATACAGAAGAAGGCCTCAATATAGAAGCCGAAACATCGTCTCCTTTTCTTTCAACAGGCACTTGCAGTCAATTGGAGTCCTCAAACCTACAATAGTGTTTTGTTTACACCAATGTTCACGTTTACAGATCAAACAGCTTCAGTCATTGTGAACTCTCTCACTTCACAAAAACAATTGCCACCACTACCTCGTTAAACAAGATACTAATTAAATTTAAACACATTAAAAAATTGGCAAGAAAATTTCCAAAAGTTAAGAATGTGAAAGGTATGTGCTTTTCTTACCTTTTCTTTGTCTTTTGCGTAAATTATATTAGTCATGATATTGTTTTGTCAAGATCTGAGTTCGTCTCTTTCTTTCTGATGTATGCCTTTATAAATACAATGGAAGACATATTTCTCATGATTCATCCCAAGACTGGTCGACTGTAATATGGATTTTAGAGAATTTATGTCCAAAGATACTGGAGGTAAGAAGAAGAAGATGTGTTTAATTTTGAAATTCGTTGCTTCTTAACATCATATAGGTAGGAAGATGACTGATGTTTGTATTATTCTCCTTTTAACACAGAATGAACTCCCTTCAATCCCTCTGGTGGTGAGCTACATTTTACTTATTGGGTCCCTCCTTTCTCTCTTTTTCCTGTGCATAACCTTTTTCATCTTTTGCTATTTCAAGTAAGTTTAGCTCTTTTTTTATCTTTCAAATAAATATGATGAAATTTTTACTTTGGAGTTACTTTTCGTCCTAAGAATGACTAGACTAATTACCTCTCATCAATTACATTTTTCGTTGGAATCTCAAATACGTATTTATTCTTTTATAGCAAAAAGTATTTCTATGGACATTAGAAGCTTAAAAGTTCCAAGATCAGCAAGAGCTCATTAGGGCTAAACAAACTTAATGAAATAACTTGCGTGTTTTATCCTCAATGTATTAGGATATTACCATATCTTAACTTTAGCAGCACTTTATTAATTGCTAAATTGCGCCCTAACTGGGTTGAATTATCTCTTCTTCGAAACGGTTTACTATAAAAAAAATTCTTTTATGACTTTATTCACTTTCCAGGGTAAAAAAAAATCCAAAGCTGAAGAATCATTTTGTATTTGAATAGTACCTAATACCTAACCAAGTTTTTGGAAGTCTTCACTTTTTATTATTATCTTAAAAACTCATCGAGAAGTGGAAATTGCAATCTTGCCATTTCTTAGTTTCTCTTTAAATTATCTAGGGGGGATCATTATTAACTTGTACTGAAAGGAGTTGAAAAGAGTCATTAATCTATTAAGAATATACGAATAAGAAATTCGAACAGTTTCACATTCTGGTTACTTTAAACCACAGCAAATAACATTAACATATGTCTTTCAATCTCAATGGGCGTGTGTTACAACGTTGATAAATAAAACAATTTAAATGTAATTTCAAGAAGTGAAAATTCAACAATCCCGTATTATCATTATTTTATGCATAGGATCAAAACTCGACTGTCATTTTCAACAGGAGCTCATTGTTCAAATCTATAGTTTCGTATTTCGTTTTTATCAACTGAGATATCTTGTTGTCAACTTTAGAAATATTACCATTTCACCACCAGAAAAATATCTCGTTTATATTCTAATTATTTGTTATTTTTTAACTGTCTCTCCATAAGCCAGTGACATAAAACTTGCATCAAGAATAGTGTTGTTGATCAAACTGTACCAACTGGCATAAAATGTTACCAGTTGGTACAGTGTGATCAACAACACTATTCTTGATGTAACATTTTATACCAGTTGGTACAGTTTGATCAACAACACTATTCTTGATGTAACATTTTATGCCAGTTGGTACAGTTTGATCAACAACACTATTCTTGATGCATAAAATGTTACATCAAGAATAGTGTTGTTGATCAAACTCTACCTATTGACATAAAATGTTACATCAAGAATAGTGTTGTTGACCAAACTCTACCTATTGACATAAAATGTTACATCAAGAATAGTGTTGTTGATCAAACTCTACCTATTGACATAAAATGTTACATCAAGAATACTGTTATTGATCAAATTGATTTTGTCAGTATAATGTAGCAATAGATAAGGAGACATATATTTACATTACACTCTAGATAAGCAAACCACGAGTAAGTAATGAATACTAATGATCAATCGTCTTAAATATTTTTATAACATAAGTCAAACGCATGTTAGCTGATTTCATCTTATTCGTTGTTGAATAAGGGGATCATTTTTACACTTGTATCATACATGAGACTTAAAATGAATAATTTTCTCTTTCGTGTGTAATAAGGTACTGTTGAAAATAGGAAAGAAACGTGATATTTATAGGATTTATTTTAGGTATAAGATTTTGGATTTTAAAAGGAAAGTTCAACTCGATTAGGCTTAAACTCGTTGATGTAATTAATATTTACTGAGTATAACTGTGGTTGCTAACGCAACGTAACATTCCTGTGTTCTCATTTGTTTGTTGACCTATAACTGTATTTACCATGAAGTAAGTGATTCGTCCAATTTCTAAAGTACAATAATAATAATAAGATAACAAGTGCTGCTGAACATAAAAGAACTAGCGATAATTTCAACTGAGGTTAGAAAAGAAAGATGTGAACTAAACAAATAATTTATATATTATCTGGATGTTTAATTTTTTGTTTTGTTAGGAATTAAACAAATAATCTACATATTTCATTTGTTTTTTTATGAATTAAACAAATATTCTACAAATTATCTAGATTTTTTTTTTTGTTTTTTAGGAATTAAACAAATATTCTACAAATTATCTGGATATTTTATTTGTTTTTTTTGTTCTTTTAGGAATTAAACAAATATTCTACAAATTATCAAGATATTTCATTTGTTTTTTGGAATTAAACAAATCTACAAATTATCTGGGTATTTCATGTGTAGATTATTTGTTTAATTCTTAAAAGAAACTAAAAAAAAAGCAAATGAAATATCCAGATAATTTGTAGATTATTTGTTTAATTCCTAAAAAATAAAAAGATATTATTTGTTATTTCATTTTTTTAGGAATTAAACAAATAATCTACAAATTATCTATATATTTCATTTGTTTTTTTTTAGTTTTTTTTATGAATTAAACAAATTATCTGGATATTTCATTTGTTTTTGTTTTTGGAAATTAAACAAATAATTTACATATTGTCTAGATATTTCATTGGTTTTTTGGAAATTGAATAAATGATTTACATATTAGCTGGCTATTTCATTTGTTTTTGTGTTAAGTACAAAGCTTCAAAATGAGCAATCTACGTTGTGCCCACCACAGGTATCAATCCCAGAACGTTAGCGTTATTTGCTCGCAAGCTTACTGCTGAATCATCAGGAGACATCTGAAAAATTCATCGGCAAAAAACATAGATGTGTTAGAAGTTATAAAACAATAACCCTGAGAGACTAAATTACCTTATTTAAAGGAATTTTACTACACTTATATTTCAATACTTTCTTATCCAGTGTCGTTTATGTAAGTAAAGAAGGAAAGACGACGTATTCTTATCCAGTGTCGTTTAGGTAAGTAAAGAAGGAAAGACGACGTATTCTTATCCAGTGTCGTTTAGGTAAGTAAAGAAGGAAAGACGACGTATTCTTATCCAGTGTCGTTTAGGTAAGTAAAGAAGGAAAGACGACGTATTCTTATCCAGTGTCGTTTAGGTAAGTAAAGAAGGAAAGACGACGTATTCTTATCCAGTGTCGTTTAGGTAAATAAACTTTTTTTAGCAGTATTGTGGTACAAATTTTAGGCCGTTCAGTCTGCAGCCCAGCACAAAACACCACTACTATGCCACGTCCTGCCCAGGGCCGGCATGGCCAGGTGGTTAGGGCGCTCGAATCGCAATCTGAGGTCGCAGGTTCGAATTCCCGTCCCACCAAACATGCTCGCCCTTTCAGCCGTGGGGTCGTTATAATGTGACGGTCAATCCCACTATTCACTGGTAAAATAGTAGCCCAAGAGTTGGCGGTTGGCGGTGATAAATAGCTGCTTTCCCTTTAGTCTTTCACTGCTAAATTAGGGACGGCTAGCGCAGATAGCCTTTGTGTAGCTTTGCGCGAAATTGAAATCCAACCAACCTACTACGTATTGCCCGGCAGGGTTGGTAATTGAGTAAGGCTT
The DNA here is from genome assembly GCF_000517525.1 of Limulus polyphemus. Lineage (NCBI taxonomy): Eukaryota > Metazoa > Arthropoda > Merostomata > Xiphosura > Limulidae > Limulus > Limulus polyphemus. The sequence continues at coordinate 284,089 of NW_013666320.1, read as the reverse complement.
ATACGTGCAGAAACAACTAATATTTTCAGAAAAAGGTAGTACGAAATATTACTCCACAAACAAAAAGAATTTTTAAGTTATGAACGATGCAACGTCTCGGTTTACAGAGAAAATAACTTATTTACCTTAACTTTACAACTGCTTCATTTTGTAAACTTTTAATTCAGGAACAATAAGGTACGCCAAAAGCGTTTTTAAAACCGAAATCGGTATTTCTCAGTTCTCATTGTATCGTAAATACTAGACTATGAATCATTCAGATAAACAGAATCTAAAAATTCAAACAGACAGGATGTTAACCTATCCCTTTTCCTGTTCAAATCGTATTTTATTAATAATTAAAACAACCATGTATTCTTCCAATCCTGGATATCAACAGCCCTCATTTAGACTTGAAAATAATGGTTCTAGACTACCTAAATCAGTACAAATTGATGCAAAGTGAATACATTGTGTATCCATACAAACACCCAAGAACTGGAAAATCACTGAAAAAGATATAAGTATAAAATAAAAAGTACAAATGTTTTTAGCAGTATAGTAAGAAATAGAATGAGAGAGCACGTTTCAATATTGATTAAAAAAATGAAGTCAAATCATAACAGAAAACATCCTAGCTTATATAGAACTGAGTTTCATACTATGTAAGATTTATTGCCCAGTTGATAGTTGTTGGCAATGTTTACTGGTAAAAGTTTTCAGAGATATTTCTTAAAGGAACAGTCTTATCGATTAAATGAAACAGTGTACAGAGATATTTTGAATACTGTTTTATTTAATCAACAGGACTGTTCCTTTAATGTTCCTTTAAGAAATATTTTTGAATACTGTTTTATTTAATCGACAGGACTGTTCCTTTAAGAAATATTTCTGAATACTGTTTTATTTAATCAACAGGACTGTTCCTTTAAGAAATATTTTTGAATACTGTTTTATTTAATCAACAGGACTGTTCTTTTAAGAAATATCTCTAATACTGTTTTATTTAATCAACAGGACTGTTCCTTTAAGAAATATTTGTCCTGTTGATTAAATAAAACAGTATTCAGAAATATTTCTTAAAGGAACAGTCCTGTTGATTAAATAAAACAGTATTCAATTTGCAAATCATGAGCATTAAGTAAGGTGTGGTATATTTTTTTTTAACAAATAAGCTTCTAGAAACGTGTTCCTCACGTTAGTTTGTAAAATGTGGTTAGCTTCTAATTAGCACCAATTGTTCGATATTGTGATATAAACACATTTAAATGTGTACAATATCTACCAGTTCTAGATTCCTCTGTCGCCACAGAGCTACCACGAGCTAATGGATTTTGTGCAAACACGTTATCCGTTGCGTGACGTTCTTTTCTTATGCAAGACATTAAATCTATTCTCAACAGGTGATAAGGACGAAATAGTCGTGAAAGATGACACGTCTAGCGGTACACATGATGATTAAAAGTACATCATCAGGACTTGTGATCTTTGATGGGAAACAAAAACTGTCTAAAATACGTTTTAAAACTTAACTCCTTCCCCAACAACTTCATGAGTTCTACCATCAATAAAACCGTTCAACAACTAGTTCTATCCAGTTCACTGAACTATGGTCACAGAGCTATAAGAATTGATCTCTCTGTCACATACAGGCTCACACTCCCGAATCTTGAAAAAGAAATTGAATGCCATAATCAACAGGGTCTATGTACAAGTTCACCTTCGATGTGTTTTTAGACCTCTACTACAATTCAGAATTTTTTTTTCAAGTTTAAAAATCGAATGCAGTTTTTTCAACTGTCACGTGTCATTTATGAATTCTGCTGTGGTGGGGGGGGGGGTGCTTCCGTCGCCTGTACTGTCAGAAGACTAGGAGCTTGTGTTCGGGGATAGTTCAAACATTGTTCGGCTGCACTAAGTGAATGTGATATGGTTACCCCTCCCCACTCTCAACCCCATGTGTTCAAAGTAATTCGGTAGAGCCAGAAGGTGAGACCATGTTACCGGTGAAGGAGACTTTTTTAACTCTTCCAAACAAGCCGAAATTAAACGATCAGCACAGCGCTATTTATTGTTTACTCGCAATGTAGGTAATCGAAGTTTATTTAAACTTTCACGCTCAAATGTGTAATTTAAAAACGGTCTTTATGTACCTCACATCCCAGTGGCACAGCGGTATGTCTGCGGACTTACAACGCTAGAATCAGGGTTTCGATACCCGTGGTGGGCAGAGCACAGATAGCCCATTGTGTAGCTTTGTGCTTAATTACAAACAAACACACAAACCCTGTAAGACATTACTGGAAAATTAAGTAAACTGTCAGTTATCGTGTGCCTCTAATGCTTTAAGTGTTCATCCCTTGAAGATTTCAACTCGTAGCCCAGCCATCATGCTCCTCAAAGGAACTCGGTGATTACAAGTATATAGGTACCTAGCAGTATTCCAAAACGCCGTGAATATGAAAGAGGAATAGGTAGAAGTTGCAGGAAGTGTAATACGTAAAGTAAACGCAATGCTTGATCACGCATGCGTACAACAATGTCAGAATGGATAAAATAAAGTTCAGTTGCTATATAGCCGTTACAAATAGTTACTTCCTAGGTTATTTGTAAAACAATTCGGGAAGTGAGTTACAGTGATCTAACTGGGCTAAAATAAAGTTCAGTTGCTGTATAGCCGTGACAAATAGTTACTTCTTAGGTTATTTGTAAAACAATTCGGGAAGTGAGTTACAGGGATCTAACTTGGCTAAAATAAAGTTCAGTTGCTGTATAGCCGTGACAAATAGTTACTTCTTAGGTTATTTGTAAAACAATTCGGGAAGTGAGTTACAGTGATCTAACTGGGCTAGATGTGAATAGGTACCAGTTCTCAATATATTCTTTATGAATGTGGCTACTATGGAAGGTGTGTAATACGCAACTCCAAATTATTCCAAGAATGTTCGACATCAGTTTATTTGGTGTAAAGATCTTCAGCATTTGAAACTTAACGATTCGTCGTAAGTTTTGGGGTGTGATGAGAGCCTCGCCTTTCACTTTTAAAATGGTGGTCCAATATTAATCTGAAGGTAGGCATTTGGCTGTGCCTATGATACGAAACTATAGAGAACTGTGACACAGGTGTTATATGTGACTGTGTTATGCAGATGTAAGTAGCTGTGACACAGGTGTTATGTGTGACTGTGTTGTGAAGATGTAAGTAGCTGTGACACAGGTGTTATATGTGACTGTGTTGTGAAGATGTAAGTAGCTGTGACACAGGTTTTATATGTGACTGTGTTGTGAAGATGTAAGTAGCTGTGACACAGGTGTTATATGTGACTGTGTTGTGAAGATGTAAGTAGCTGTGACACGGGTGTTATATGTGACTGTGTTGTGCAGATGTAAGTAGCTGTGACACAGGTGTTTTGTATGACTGTGTTGTGAAGATGTAAGTAGCTGTGACACGGGTGTTATGTGTGACTGTGTTGTGAAGGTGTAAGTAGCTGTGACACGGGTGTTATGTGTGACTGTGTTGTGAAGATGTAAGTAGCTGTGACACAGGTGTTATATATGACTGTGTTGTGAAGATGTAAATAGCTGTAACACAGGTGTTTTTGTGACTGTGTTGTAAAGATGTAAGTAGCTGTGACACAGGTGTTAGGATGCATGACTGTTGTGAAGATGTAGAGAGCTGTAAAACAAGTAATTAGGATGTGTGCCTATGATGTGAAGCTATAAAGAGCTGTGATGCAGGTGTTATGGTGTGTGAGTGTGTTGTGAAGATGTAGAGAACTGTGACACAGTTGTTATGGTGTGTGTCTATGATGTGACGTAGATGTTATAACGTCTGATTAGGTTGTACAGCCGTAGAGGACTGTAATAGAGGTTTTATGATATGTGACTATGTTATGAAGATATATTGAACTGTGCCACAAGTGTTATAATATAGTTAACTGTTTGCACATCTGCATACCCATAGACATTAAGAGATCTCGAATGAATACTTTCCATTAAACATTTTGTGGGCTAAACCTGGCCTAGTACTTAGCATCCTCGGATTGTGGATCCAAAAATTCATGGTTCAAGTTCATCACTTTATGACCGTGAATGACCTATTAAAGCGAAGAAGAATGGCAGGTTCCACTAATCTATCATACAATACTTTGAAATAGGCGCTGTTATTTATCTGTGTTCCTTATAGCGTATCAGTTCAAAATTAAGTACAGCTATGTGACCTTAGTGTATCAATTCAAAATTGAGGACAGCAATGTGACCTTAGTGTATCAATTCAAAATTGAGGACAGCAATGTGACCTTTGTGTATCAATTCAAAATTGAGGACAGCAATGTGACCTTTGTGTATCAGTTCAAAATTAAGTACAGCT
>NW_013666320.1:268144-278775 GCF_000517525.1 Limulus polyphemus | reverse complement strand
GTGTATCAGTTCAAAATTAAGGACAGCTATGTGACCTTTGTGTATCAGTTCAAAATTAAGGACAGCTATGTGCATAAATATCTTTGTGTATCAGTTCAAAATTAAGAACAGCTATGTGACCTTTGTGTATCAGTTCGAAATTAAGAACAGCTATGTGACCTTTGTGTATCAGTTCGAAATTAAGGACAGCTATGTGACCTTTGCGCGAAAATTCCGAAATTAACTAGCAAAGTCCCATCGCATTTTTGTCATAATGACAACAGGATGATACTACAAAGCGCGTGCGACTCATGCGTGCTTTCAAAGTAGCAATACCGACGCCTTGGAATGGCCTGCCAAGAGTCCAGATCTTATCTAAATCTAAGCATCCTTGGAGCATCTCGAACAGTAAATTCTCAGTGGAACCTGAGACAGGTTTCACTAGGAACCTATTAGTATCGACTTCAGAGCACGTCTCGTAGAATAACATAGTTTATTTAGATCAGTAGTTGGTAATACATCGTATCAGAGCTGTGATCGCTAGAACCCCCCACATCGTTTATGATTACGCATTCTGATTCCTTAGGCAGGACTGCATATACAACAACCACAAATCTCGAAAGAGCAGGTCAACTTATCTTCACTTGCACATTTATTAACACAGGCTCGCGATGGTTTTATTATCTTCAAATATTTACATGTTCTACAGTAATTACTGTACGCTGAATCCGAGAATGGTATCCATTTTTCTCCATCATGTACAGACTTTTCATAAAACATCATAACGCATATACATAAAAGAAAGACATAGTTTTGAGACTGAAAGACGTAGATTCCACACACACACACACGAATCAGGGTGAATGATGATACATATTCGTTTGACATCAATGTTCTTCCCTTTTCTTCAGTTTGTTTGTATTTTTGTTAACAAACATAATAATGATGAATGTTCATTGTGGTAAACGAAATAATAATTTGATCTAAGTAACAGTTTTTTTTTCTTCTTCCCGATTTGTAAAAAATCTTTACGTGATAGAAAAAAAAAAGGAATATTATTTTCGAAATCTGCGTAGCTGAATTATGGAAAATCCGTTATTGAAACCAAAACAACTTTTATGAAATTTAAATTCGCAGGCCTGTGTTATTGGGCATCAGAAAGTGGCGTTACTGCAGTCGGTTCAGTGGTTTACAAACTCTAAAATGCATTGTTTTCCATGACATTAAATATAGTCATATAAAGTAGAACTATCTAGTTGTGAAGGGAAGAGATAAGACTGGTCGATAAGATTGGTAATCACTAGAAGTTACGCGAAAACTATATATCAAACACTCACGTTTCAGAAAGGTTTTACGCTTCACAGAACCAGCTCTTAACTACAGGGAACAAAAGGAAAAATACGTTAAAATTCTCCTTACACATTAATATACCCCAAACCTCATAGAGTTTGAAGCTTAGGACTAACGTTTTCCGATTATGGCAAGGTTAGTGTATTTTTTCATCAGCACAAATTAAGTTTTAACGAGTCATAATTTCCGTACTTTTTTTATCAGTTTTTTAGATGTGGAATAGTTTTATATGAAATATTATTCTGAAACGGATGTTTCATACTGTTAAACTTTTTGTAGATGCTTAAACCGCTGAATTGCAATTCGGAACAATGTTTTTTAATCTACACATAGCGCCCCACCCCCCAGTGGCACAGCGGTATATCTGCGGACTTATACCACTAGAAACCGGGTTTCGATACCCGTGGTGGGCAGAGCACACATAGCCCTTTGTTTAGCTTTGGGCTTAGTAACAAACAACAGCATCTACACACAGCTGCAATTCAAACTGTCTTGGTATGCCTGACAACATATCTTTGATCGTATATTATTAATCACAATTTTCAGTTTTTCTTCCTTCTTTAAAATATTCTCTGTTTATAAACTCAATAAACAATTAAATATAAATATATATATATCATAGCTCAACAGATCAAAACTAATTGAAAACTATGGAGATGGGGAAGTAAAACATAAAATAAAATGAAACATGTTCGTAGTTTTCTTGTCAGTGAACTTATTAAATACTGGATATTTTCAAATATAACACCTGTATTAACTTTTTTATTGATGGTGAAGGTGGTCAAGATTGTTGGTGTGACTTGATTTTAGTCATTTAGAAATAAGCCTATCACTTGTTGGAAATTCGTCTATTTTAGTAAAGAAAACACTCGCTAGGTGTCGCCTTAAAACTTTGATCATTTATTTAAATAAAGTACTCCATCCTACACTGAAATTTCTGTCTTTTCTCTTATGCATATTTTTAAAAATAATATTAGTTCATTTAAGAATATGACTTAATTATAGTTAAGACAGAAGATAAAATAGATTCTTGAAACTATAATTGATTCATACACTGCTATAAATGAAGTTTATTTTGTATGTGTGTGTGTGTGTTAAAACCGTTTCTTCTTATTTTACTTATTTTTTATTGCGTATCCAAAACAAACATAACAATGAGAAAATACTACCAATATTGTATTATATTGATTTGTTGTTCTCATATCACACTCAAATACTATTTCTAGTGGACTTGATTTTGTCTTACAGAAATTTGCAGTGTTCCCGTCTGCGAGTCCACCAAAACCTGGTAGTTGCTTTGGTTATTCATTCCGTCATGTTGGTTGTTATTTCGCTTCCTGTTGTCGGTGGCGATCTTGTTCCGTCGTACCGCGAAGTAGTAAGTATAAAAGTCGTTATTTTCCTTATCCGAACAAAAAAAATTGACTTGTGACTAGTCTGAAAAATCCTCCATGAGCTCTTTTATCAGTAAAAATTTTGTCACTAGACCGGTTACACACTTTAGCTGCATATAGATCTGATGTATTAACCATGCGCTCCTGTCGCTATAACACACTTTGTCTGTATAAATATTTGACTGTGTCAACCATGCGCTCCTGTCACTAAACCTGTAGCACACTTTGTCTGTGTACAGATCTGGTTATATTAACCATGCGCTCCTGTCGCTAAACCTGTAACACACTTTGTCTGTATAAATATTTGACTGTGTCAACCATGCAGTCCTGTCGCTAAACCTGTAGCACACTTTATCTGTGTACAGATCTGGTTATATTAACCATGCGCTCCTGTCGCTAAACCTGTAGCACACTTTATCTGTGTACAGATCTGGTTATATTAACCATGCGCTCCTGTCGCTAAACCTGTAGCACACTTTATCTGTGTACAGATCTGGTTATATTAACCATGCGCTCCTGTCGCTAAACCTATAACACACTTTGTCTGTATAAATATTTGACTGTGTCAACCATGCACTCCTGTCACTAAACCTGTAACACACTTTGTCTGTATAAATATTTGACTGTGTCAACCATGCACTCCTGTCACTAAACCTGTAGCACACTTTATCTGTGTACAGATCTGGTTATATTAACCATGCGCTCCTGTCGCTAAACCTGTAACACACTTTGTCTGTATAAATATTTGACTGTGTCAACCATGCACTCCTGTCACTAAACCTGTAGCACACTTTATCTGTGTACAGATCTGGTTATATTAACCATGCGCTCCTGTCGCTAAACCTGTAGCACACTTTATCTGTGTACAGATCTGGTTATATTAACCATGCGCTCCTGTCGCTAAACCTGTAGCACACTTTATCTGTGTACAGATCTAATTATATTAACCATGCACTCCTGTGGCTAAACCTGTAGCACACTTTGTCTGTGTACATATTTGACTGTATTAACCAGGCACTCTGTTCTGTCACGGAACCTGTAACACACTTTATCTGTGTACATTCCTGTTACGTGATATAGTTACATAAACAGAAAAGTCATGCAACAGGTTTAACAACTTCTGACAACAAACGTGTTACACATCTTGTCTATTTACATATTTGTCTGTATTAACCAGGCACTCTGTTCTGTCACGGAACCTGTAACACACTTTATCTGTGTACATTCCTGTTGTTAAACCTGTTGCATGACTTTTCTGTTTATGTAACTATATCACGTACTTCTGACAACAAACATGTTACACATCTTGTCCATTTACATATTTGTCTGTATCAAATACTTCTGTAAATCAACCTATTCAACGACTCATGTGTTTACATTCTAATCGTATTATGTATTTTTGTTTTTAAAAATGCTCAATTTAAAATTACTTGCTGTTCTTCCTGCGTTTCATATACCTAACACTAACGTTTTACGTACCACACCTGTTTATAGATCTGACTGTAACATACCGTCGTCTGTTAATACTGTGTGTGTAGTTTACTATATTACAACCGTCTGTCTCTGAAGCCTTACACATTTTTCTTATCTACAGACAAGACTGCGCTGCTCCGTTCTATCAATGAAAATGTATACTTTCTTATATACAGACATGGCTGTGCCGCTCCGTTCTATTATTATTGAAAATGTGTACTTGTTTATCTACAGTCATGGCTGTACCGCTTCGTTCTGTCATTGAAGATGTGTACTTTCTTATCTACAGACATGGCTGTGTTACTCCGTTCTGGTATTAAATATGTATTCATTCTTATCTACAGACATGGCTGTGCCGCTCCGTTCTGTCATTGAAAATGTATGCTGCTCTAGCGTGTATAAACTGGATGTTTAACGAGGGTTTACTTCTTCACAGTCGGACGGCTATCTGTGTGTTTCAACAAGACGCCCCATTTAAACTGTACTACTTCATAGGTTGGGGTAAGTGCTAAAAATAATCCTAAGTAGAATAGTTTGTAATTATCGATAATGAGCTGCTCTCTCAGTTTCTGTATTTCTGTATGCAGATTTTTTTTATATACCGGTACTAATGCTACTCATTCTCCATTGTAATTAGGAATTTATGGCGTATATTACTTACTATCTTGCATAAGAAAAGAGAACGAAACTTCTGCCAAACTTGTCTCTGTTTTATTGTTCTGAGACAGTAAAACAGTAGAGATATCAATTAATGACGAAGTGTGTTAGTTATTGTTTTAGATTAGGTATTTAGGTTTTAGTACTTAAGAATAGTACATGAATGTATTAAAACATCTCGTCTACAACAACAACGCAACAAGTGAATTACTGATATAGATCTGTATGCTCTAGGAATGAACGTTTCGGCTAGAACATCTTTCTACAATAACGCTACATACAAGTGAATTAATGATTTAGGTCTGTATGCTCTATGAATGAACGTTGTGGTTACAACATTTCGTCTTCAACAACAACGCTACAAGTGAATTAATGATTTAGGTCTGTATGCTCTATGAATGAACGTTTCGGTTAGAACATCTCGTCTACAACAACGCTACATACAAGTGAATTAATGATTTAGGTCTGTATGCTCTATGAATGAACGTTGTGGTTACAACATTTCGTCTTCAACAACAACGCTACAAGTGAATTACTGACTTACATCTGTATGCTCTATGAATGAACGTTTCGAAATTCGATAAAAATACAAACAACTCAAGGTTCTACAATACACATTATTATCAACATAATACGAAGTTAATTCTTATTGTTTTATCTCTCCTGTTAGAAATAATTATTATTCTTTTTAAAAAGTTGTTTTTTATTTATTTCTATTGTTTAAAATGTGCCCTATATATGTAAGAAAACTTAAAACAAGCGATTTTTTACAAAAAATAGAAATAATAATAATCACGTTTTCATGATCGTGGTGTTTGGTAAAATTTTAGTAAGAGAGAAAAAAACCAGTAACCTGATCCAACCAAGTCGGCAGATTTGCTTAATAGTCTGTTACATTCATCATGAAACTGATCATGTTGGTAGCAAACGAAAAGTTTCTGAACCCCGATAAAAAGTTTCTTATGAGATCAATAGACCACATAATTATTTAACCGTAAAATCAGGAAATATTAACGGCTCTTGTAGTCTGACATTTACAGATTACTTGAGGACTACTCTACCTACAACGTGGCGGTGACGCATATAAGACGTATCGTGGGACGTCTTTCTACTCTCCAACTCGTGTTCCAGTGTACCGCGAACACAATCACTAACAAAATATAAGTTTTCTAGAAGCGAACGTCCATTAGAGCTTTTATATTGTCATTTTTAGTAATTTTGAAAGTCCCTAGATAAATCTTGTAGTTTAAGTTTGCTGTAATATTTCTTACAAAAAGAAAAAAGTTGTGATTCTGAATCCACTGTGCTCGTGGTATCAATCCTTACTGAATACATTCTCTTGTTTTTTTTCTTCTGTTGTTGCTTTACTTTCTTGTTTGTTTAGTTAGTTCTTTTAAATGAGACGTTTACTGAAAAAATAATTCTATTTCAAATGTGTAATGAAACTATTAATAATTAAGATTGGCTACGTCAGGTGAACTAGGTTTGTATTCCGTATGATTTTAAGCCTTTTTAAATTTTCGTGTTAACTATATTTTAAGAACAATTCATTAGTTTATGATTTTCTTTTCAAAATATTTTTACGCATATGACGGTCTCTAATGTAAGCATTGTTTATAAAGTAATTAATGTAATAAACAATATTTTCTTATGCATAAAGAAATAAAGCTTCTAATGACTTTCTGTTATTCTTTACATATCTAACTGGTTAAAATTCTTATCTTTTAACTTTTCCAAGATTAAGATGTGTGCTAAAATCCTGTTTTACATCTTTCAACAGTAAATGGCAGTCAGCAAAGTTATTCACTTTTTAGATTTAAACTAATCACATCATTCACGAAAATTAAAAGATATTAAAAGATATCCCACAAACTCGAAGATTACTAAACCCACTAGGAAGTATCAAAAACTATATGATATTATGTATAAGTTTTCTTGTTGATGTCAAGTATCCATAACATAGCAATTCTTTCACTGATCATGGAACAAGACGAGATCTTAGAATTGATACTACATTGTGTTTTGGATTACACATCTTCTGAATTGCTAAAGGAATTTAATTAAATACATAAATATTTCAGTTAATAAAAAGAATATATATAACAATTGCATCTTGGTTATTTATTATAATTACCCTGAAAATTAATGATGTGAAAAACTGTTAGTCTCTCACGGATTAACCAACCAAAAAGTGTATATTATTAGATAGATAATTGATATTATTTATCTTCACTAGTAACGCTGATATTATCAGTTTGGTAATATAAAAAAACTGCTCCAAAGAAAGATAAAGGGACATAGTTTTAGAGCTAAAGTATTCTTGAACGAAATGAATAATAGAACGTCAAGTAAATTATAATTTAGTATCTGAACGCTGTTAATGAATCAATGTAACTGACTATGTATATATATATATATATATCGCGAATGGAAAACTAATATCCTCAAATTTAGTGAGTCGAATAAACTTTCCTGAAAGAGTCACATTTGGTAGAAAAGATGTCCAATAGTGAAAAAAGGGCCTCCCTGTCATAGCATTAATACACTTTCTGTTCAGTAATGAATATGGGCCTCCCTTCTCATGACACTAATACACTTTCTGTTCAATAATGAATATGAGCCTAACTGTCATGACATTGATACACTTTCTGTTCAATAATGAATATGGGCCTCCTTTCTCATGACACTAATACACTTTCTGTTCAGTAGTGAATATGGGCCTCCCTATCATGACTTTAATACACTTTCTGTTTAATAATGAATATAGGCCTCCATGCCATGGCATTGATACAATTTCCGAATCCGAGTTATCAGCAGGCGACATTCTGAAAATCCTGTCTCGTGCCTGAAACTGTCATGACATTTAAGTCACGACTTCTCATTGGCCAATTCATGACCATTCTAATTATTTGATCAGAGCAGTCCATCACAATCCTGGCAGAATAACACCGGTGATTGTTCAGTCCATCACAATCCTGGCAGAATAACACCGGTGATTGTCCAGTTCATCACAATTCTGGCAGAATAGCATCGGTGATTGTCCAGTCCATCACAATCCTGGCAGTATACCACCGGTGATTGTCCAGTCCATCACAGTCCTGGCAGTATACCACCGGTGATTGTCCAGTCCATCACAGTCCTGGCAGTATACCACCGGTGATTGTCCAGTCCATCACAATCCTGGCAGTATAACATCGGTGATTGTCCAGTCCATCACAATCCTGGCAGAATAACATCGGTGATTGTCCAGTCCATCACAATCCTGGCAGTATAACACCGGTGATTGTCCAGTCCATCACAATTCTGGCAGAATAACACCGGTGATTGTCCAGTCCCTCATAATCCTAGCGGAATAACACCGGTGATTGTCCAACAAATGTTGGTCCTATTGTAACAGCGAAGGTATTACCGAATTGTAAATTTGCTCCTCAGAAACACAGTAAAATATATAACCTCTTTCATACTGATGCTACCCCTCGAAATAGCCGTACCGCCATCGAAATGGTCACGTTAAGCTATCTTGCAATTAACAGATCGTTCACATCTGCCTTTCTATAATTAAGAGTAACGACAAATAACCATCAGGTAACATTTAATAACCATCAGGTAACATTTAATAACCATCAGGTAACATTTCCTCTCAGCTATCCGGATCCAATACCTTAAAGTGAAGTTAGGGCTAAAACAGCAAATGATAGAATCTATTGAAAATATGGGGGAGAACTGTCTTTCAAAGACAGGTAGCACATGCAAAATACACACAAGCAATTATACGTTTTCATGACAAGACTCACAGACGTGCATATAACTAATGACATGTTGATTTTTGTACTGCTATCGTGTGTTTCTTTTTCAAAGTTCGCCTCATTACTCCTTTAATATGTGCATTTATACATGTAAACGTCTCAATTCAATGATTTATTACTTGCACAACTTCTAGGCTTGCCTCTGATCCTAATTGTTGCCTGGGCTGCCAGTGTTAGTGAAACATTGGTCACACCGTGTTGGGAAGGCTACGGTGAGTCGTCGTTCATCTGGATCATCACCGCCCCCATGCTGCTGGCCTTGTCAGTAAGTTAAAATAAGTCTTAGATAAGCCTACTAGTTATACTCTTGTCTGATATGGTGAGATCCTAACTTAACTATTGTTAGTAACTGTTAAAAATAAATTAAGCCTAAAACAATTATTTGAATTTTGATTTCAAAAACATAAAGATACCAATTTTTTTCCACTCTCATGTAACACTGACTTACCTGATGATGCAGGATGTCCAAAATGTCTGGAACCTTGGATGATTTGAAGCTTTTCTTAATTTCGTATACGTGACTGGTGATAATTCTGTCAAACACGAGAAGGTCGAGTTAATCCTGCTGTTAATCCAAACTTGTTTCGAATTACAAGGACAGCGAGTGGAACACACTCTGTAAAATTCGTTGAAGTGCCTTTGGTTCCAGAATTTTCGGACACCATGACACCAAATCTTGTCAATGTGTTTTTATCGTATTTTTTGCTTATGTGAAACTGTTTTTTTTTAAATACAATGGCTCTATTGGAAGTAGAATTCCCATAATTTACCATATAAGAAAACTCTTTTACTATCTTTGATACATTTTATGTTACGTATGTAAGTCTTTGGTAGGGGACACAGAATGAAAAAGAATATACCAACTGTTGCTGTTGCACTATTATTCATTGTTATGCGTTGAATAGACCTTTTCGTTATTAACTGTATTACCAGTTCTCTTTCGTTAGTTTTGAAAGCACAATAATAGTTTCTATCAATTTTATGAAGAACGTAATATACTTAGGTTCTAGTGAATGTAATATACTTAGTTTCTAGTGAACCTAATATACTAGTGAACGTAATATACTTTGGTTCTAGTGAACGTAATATAATTAGGTTCTAGTGAACGTAATATACTTAGGTTCTAGTGAACGTAATATACTTAGGTTCTAGTGAACGTAGTATACTTCGGTTCTGGTGAACGTAATATACTTAGGTTCTAGTGAACGTAATATACTCAGGTTATAGTGAACGTAATATACTTCGGTTCTAGTGAATGTAATATACTCAGGTTCTAGTGAACGTAATATACTTCGGTTCTAGTGAACGTAATATACTGAGGTTCTAATGAACGTAATATACTTAGGTTCTAGTGAACGTAATATACTTAGGTTCTAGTGAACGTAATATACTTCGGTTCTAGTGAATGTAATATACTTAGTTTCTAGTGAACCTAATATACTAGTGAACGTAATATACTTTGGTTCTAGTGAACGTAATATACTTAGGTTCTAGTGAATGTAATATACTTAGTTTCTAGTGAACCTAATATACTAGTGAACGTAATATAATTAGGTTCTAGTGAACGTAATATACTTAGGTTCTAGTGAACGTAATATAATTAGGTTCTAGTGAACGTAATATAATTAGTTAAGAACACCAGAAAAGCTCCCTAAGACACTGCTCTACAAACTTCATTAGCTTTACGACTCTACAAATTATATTAATATATATTGATATATACTGATTTTTGTGCGAAATATCTGTAACTGCAGAACGTAGGAACAGAAACCAGTTAGCAACAACCTCCACCAGTACGGCTACTGTTAATGGAATATCTAGAACTGTATAACGTAGTAACAGAAACCGATTAACAACAACCTCCACCAGTACGGCTACTGTTAATGGAATATCTAGAACTGTATAACGTAGTAACAGAAACCGATTAACAACAACCTCCACCAGTACGGCTACTGTTAATGGAATATCTAGA
>NW_013666320.1:266523-268134 GCF_000517525.1 Limulus polyphemus | reverse complement strand
CTTCATTTCAATTTACAACATCGTCTGTATTTTTCTGTAAATCTGTACACAAACGCCTGATATTTCATTTTTGTAATGCAAAATGTAAGTTTTGTATAAAAGCATTGATTCACTATTTGATTTGAAAAGGGGCATTGTTCCCATATTTTTGAATATCAAATATCTAATTTCTAACATGTTTTATTCACGTTGTGGATACTAGGTAGACATGAACACAACGCCTCCTTAAATTTTCAAAACGTATTCCCTTGTTTCATTTAGAACATTTTTCTCTCGTGGTTCCACACAGATTAAGGAACAAATACCGAACAATTTGAACCGGAAAGATTCCTTTAGTTTTCCGGAATTAACCCACAGATTCATGGTTGAAGCGAGCCAATAAGTCGTTACACTCATCCCAGTAGCTTTGTTAGCGAAGCTGGCAACATGTGACCATCTGCATAGAAATTGATTGACAAATGTATATATTTTTCTAAAGTTCAATATAAAAAACACGAATAATATATTTTTGAATTCTAGAAAGAAATATACTTGTCACTTATTTACTGTGTTAATGTTCGGATCTTGCTAATTTTAGTAATTTAACAGTATTTTTATTCCAAACGTCGTGTTCTCCCGGTGGCACGGCGGTAAAGTTAAGGACTTATAACGCTTAAATCCGGGGTTCGATTCCTCTCGGTGGATACAGCCCAACGTGGCTTTGTTCTAAACCAAACGTCGTGTTCCCCCGGTGGCACGGCGGTAAAGTTAAGGACTTATAACGCTTAAATCCGGGGTTCGATTCCTCTCGGTGGATACAGCCCAAAATGGATTTGTTCCAAACCAAACGTCGTCTATGTTTTCCTTTTAGTTTATTGTAGTAGCTCTAATTTATGACAAGTTTGTTTTATTTTGTTCTTTTTCAAAACTTATAGTTCTTCCGTGTATTTATCGCCCCATACGTTAAACCTCATATCAAAGTGTACATTTCTGTAATAAATCTCTAACATTGGGGAGTTCGTTCTATAAATTCCATTCAGTTTCTAATATAAAGTCAAATATATTCTTACAGTATATTTCCTTACTCGGTGAAGCAGATACCAGTAATACATCTTTTGTACGAAAACAAATTGATAAATTGTGACTTTAGACAACGTTTGTGAACAACATAATAGTATTTTAAGAATAGTGAGCTGAGTCTTCCGTCTTTGTTTAAAAGTACGTTTTCACAGTTCTGAAAAATTTCATAAGATGCTAATATTCCATACTTCCAAATAATATATTTTTAGTAAGTTAACTTAGCTGGATTTCCACCTAGTGTACGGCATATCGGAATGTTTAGAATACATTTAATATATCTTATTCTAGAGTTGTTCAAGCGAAGAAACGAGTTTTATATTTGTTTTTAAAGAAACAAATATTTTATAGAAAATGCTATAACCAGACGACAAGCCATAGCTAAACGAAGAGCAGTGCCGAAACAAATACGCTTGTCGTTAAAAAGACAGATGAGAGTCTGATCAAACAGTTTTCAAAATGTCGGCCCGGCATGGCCAGGTGGTTAGGGCGCTCCACTCGCAATATGCGGGTCGCGGGTTCGAATCCCCGTCACACCAAATATGCTCGCCCTTT
>NW_013666320.1:260255-266117 GCF_000517525.1 Limulus polyphemus | reverse complement strand
ACACTGCTAAATTAGGGACGGTTAGCGCAGATAGCCCTCGTGTAGCTTTGCGCGAAATTCAAAACAAACAATCAAAATGTCGTCTCTAAATTACTGTAGATTAATTAAGATTACTTAGATATATAAAGGAATGATTATTTTTGTACAACAAGACTCAAACCATTGACTTTAAAGGCGTTTCAAAATGTTTTCCTTTACCACGTGTCATGTGTTCCAATAATTTTTTTTATTTAATATATTCGTCCCATGCAGTATGATGTACGAACATAAGCACGTCAAAGCTGCTTGTTCTTAGATCGCCAATAAATGAATGCGTTTCAGTAATTCTGCTTAATAGAAGAGCCCTTTCAAAGATGTCTGTCAGATCTACATGAGCACCAAACAACTTTTATAAACTTTTAACGAAAACATGTTTGGATTAATGCCCTCATTAATCACTCAAGTAAAGTTCCATGGTTCTATAGGTAGCTTAAGGTAGTTTCGGCGATACTCACTGATCAATTTTTTTTTTTCAGTTTTACCGAAATTCCTTTGACAAAAATGGGTGCACATTGTTCTAGTTTACTTATTGATGATTAGTGGTAGATCTCAAATAATCCTGTTCACTGTATGACTGGACTATTACTTTTTCTTACTTTTATATATATGTAATGGGATTTTATGCCCTTAGTGACTTAGACCTGAGTATTTTCAGCCCGAATGGCATCTTATCCAACACATGGGCCAAAACTAGGTACAAGCAAAGTCATCCTTATAACGTAGGAACAGAAACCAGTTAGCAACAACCTCCACCAGTACGGCTACTGTTAACGGAATATCTAGAGCTGTATAACGTAGTAACAGAAACCAATTAGCAACAACCTCCACCAGTACGGCTACTGTTAACGGGAATATCTAGAGCTGTATAACGTAGAACAGAAACTAGTTAACAACAACCTCCACTAGTAAGGCTACTGTTAACGGAATATCTAGAGTTGTATAACGTAGTAACAGAAACCAGTTAGCAGCAACCTCCACCAGTACGACTACTGTTAACGGAATATCTAGAGCTGTATAACGTAGGAACAGAAACCAGTTAGCAACAACCTCCACCAGTACGACACTGTATGTGTTCAGTGTCATATCGCGGCTCAAACCATTTTAGGAAAAGGTTATTTGAACACTTCAACATTACATCACAATGCGATAACTGTGTAGTTTTAATGTCTTCAAAACTCTTTTTTTTTTCAATATTCTTGAGAACTAAGTACAGTCTTTTTCCAATTTCAGTGTATATCTACATATTCAAAGCTTTTTTTTTATTAACAGTTGACAGCTATAATTTGTTTTTAAATGTAAGTTTATCGTTCGAGCTCTCAAAATATTTTCCACATTTACAAATAGGAATCAAGCGTCTGTCCTTTTTAAACCCGATGAATGAGATGCACGTGGACTTGAGATTTGTGACAGATTTCCTTTAACATTTCCAGAACAAAAAAAAAAAAAAAATGGGTGACCGATTTTTCATAGATTAACAGTGCATTTCTTAACATCCTAGCATGTCCTTTGGTGGTAAAAACTTTACACAACTGTACCGTTATGTGGGAATACTCTAATAATGATCTACCTTTTCTTCGGCTCACTTCTTTACATGAATTGTAATTAGATGCACTTTGTTCCTAGTTGGCGCTCTACATTTCACGAAGGTAAACCGTATTTTTGCATTTAATAAATGTGTATTGGTTTGTTATGGATTTCGCGCAAAGCTACACGAGGGCTATCTGCGCTGGGCGTCCCTAATTTAGCAGTGTTAGCTAGAGGGAAGGCAGCTAGTCATCACCACCCACCGCCAACTCTTGGGCTACTCTTTTTACCAAGGAATAGTGGGATTGATCGCACGTTATAACGCCCCCACGGCTGAAAGGGCGACCATGTTTTGTGTGACGGGAATTCGAACCCGCAACCCTCAGATTGCAAGTGGAGCGCCCTAACCACCAGACCGTGCCGGGCTGATGTGTATTGGCGTGTATCTGAATCTACTAATTACATGTATTCCTCAAATCAAGTTGTTTTGTTTTTCTATTAGCTGGATAAGAAAACGACAACAACAGGTGATTTTACTTTTGTTTACTTCACTGTATAAAGTTTTGTACTACTCAGAAAATGTCATAGTAAAGTAAACTGAAGTCGATAATATATATAATGATAGCGATGTTTAACAAGTTTTTGTAAGAATAGTTAAAGGTGTACTCCTTATCACGTGCTGCGTCTCAATAACTTCCACCACGTGCCCTGTTTCTTCGTATCTTCACGTTTTCGAGTTTGCTGATTTAATAGCTTTCCTGATTAGTGGTATGAGTTCAGCTTCGAAGTTTTCGTGCTTGAGTATACAACCGTTTGATGTTTTATTTTTACATCTTTATCATAACGAAACTTTTCTAGGGAGACAAATAAGTAAACTAACCATTGGTCCCAAACGTCTTCTTCGGTATTTTAGACATTGGACTACAAGCTCTAAACTCTAATTAAGACAAAAGTCACATTTATTAGTCTTAACATTGCTTAACACAAACTGGAGTTTATTATGAGACATTTCTATAAACGTAAGTAAAATCTCGACCTATATATCCAGAATGTAACTTTATTAGCTCAATGTTTCGCTATTACAGCTATCCTGACGTTTATAGAAAAGCCATATATATCTAAAACTTGAGTTTTATCCGACAACGAGGGATAAATAGTTTCAAATTCTTGGGACTATAAGATAGCCCAAGTGACAAAAAGAATGTACTCTATCAATAAGTCTTCTTGTTCTTTGTTGAATATTTATTGTATTTTGTATATATATATATGTAAATTTAGTATTAATAATAATAAATTGTAGGAGTAAAAATTGTGAACATGTATAATAAAATATTACCTAGTTTTTAAAACAGCTCTACATCTTTCAAGTGTTACATTAAAAAAATTAAATTTTAGCTAGGATTTTAGAATATGTTCTTACGTTTATGGTCAATGAGATTAGCAAGTAAAAGGAATCCTTCTTGTCAACTAACCAGCTTTATTTTTTTTCTTACTATTCGCATAAAAATACTCGCATGTTTTTGTTTGTTGTTAAGCACAAAGCTACAGAATGGGCTATCTTTCTGTGTCTTCTGCGGGTACAGCAACCCGATGTTTAACATTATAAGCCCTCAGGCTTACCGCTGAGCCACCGTCGAGAAGTGGGGTGCTGTGTTTTTGTTTGTTTGAAGTTAAGCCCAAAGGTACACAATGGGATGTTAGTTCTCTGCCCACCCTAGGTATCGAAACCCGGTTTCTAGCGTTGTAATTCCGCAGACATACCGCTGGGCCACTGTGGGGCGGTGGGGTGCTACTCGCATGTTACAGATTTGAAAACATGGTAAGTGCTTTGTGTTTTCTTTGCACCCTGTTTGGGTTTGTTTTTGTGATAAACGTAGTTTACTTTATCTCAAACTTTGTGTAGATTTTTTAAAAATGTATATTTTAAATGTACATGATAGCAAATCAGGATTTAAATTTCTTTTCTATTTTTTTATCTACAGGTGAATTTTGTCTTTTTAATTAACATAATTCGAGTGTTGGTCACCAGGCTACGTTCACGAGAAGCAACCCACATCAGGTAGGAATTATAAACAATTATTATTTCCAGATATCCGGTCCTTCAGAAAGGAAAATTTGAACTATTGTTCATAGTTTAAATGGAATAGATATACTTCTGGCACATGGAGTTGATACGACCACAAAAATTGATACAATTAACGTAGAGCAAAAGATCAATAACGTTTTTCTAAATTAACACAAAAAATACCTTGTCCTTAGACCCTTGGTTTTTTATAATGTGTAGCGTAATATAACTGAATGATATTTATACCTCTAATTGTATCATAAAACATGAAAGCGATTTGTTAAAATCTTCCGCATTGACGCCTGTGTTATAACAAATCTGAGTATTTACATATAAAACCATGTGTTGTTTAACCTATATAAAAGCCAATGTGTGTCGCGTAACGCTTGATTTCTAGAAATAGGAGGAGTCATAAAAGCCAAAATGCATTTATCCAGATAGAATACTTCGATTGTTGTCTGCCCATTACGAATTTAGTGACGAGGGTGGTGTCGTGAAGCCTTATAAGTGTAGTGAGTGTTGGTATAATAAGCCTAAAGTAAAGACGTAGTGTGGGATCACCTAGCCTTGAGCCAAGTGCATAAAATGTATCATGAAAGTAAAAATATCGATTCAATTTTAAACTTAAATCGTTTCTGAATTAAGTTATTTTCTGTTATATCACCAACGTTTTTAATAAAAAACAAACCTCTTTAATCAACGGAGACTCTAAGTTAAGAAATCAACAAATATTTTTCCAGTTTTGTTGTCCATACAATTCATTGTATACGTTCTGTACATAGATTACCAACAATATTAGATTATAAAGTAGTGGTAAAAAACTCGCCAAAGTAAAATAACTTTATTAATAAAACAAGAAAACGACGTTTCGGGCAACAGCTCTTCATCAGGTTACCACTGAAGTGAAACTGATTATTACCTGATTCACGTGTTCGTTCATTTTCTTACATTGTTTCCTGTATTCTTGTTCTATGTTTCCTTTTTTTTTATTTGGTTTATTTACTACGATTAACTTTATTTCTGCAATTTGTATACTTTTATTATTATTGCCCCCCAGTGGCACAGCGGTATGTCTGCGGATTCACAACGCTAGAATCCGGGTTTCGATACCCGTGGTGGGCAGAGCACAGATAGTCCATTGTGTAGCTTTGTACTTAATTACAAACAAACAAATTTGTACTTCAGCAACATTTTCTCGAGCCTTCGAGAAACATGTTATTTGTTCTTTCAACCTAACCATTATGTTATCAATTTCATTGTCACTGGTAACCTGGTGAAGGACTGTTGTCCGAAACGTCGTTTTCTTGTTTTATTAATAAAGTTATTTCAACTTAGCGAGTTTTTCACCACTACTTTATATTCTATTTTTTATTTTGCTACTTCCTCGCCTACGCAATTATTTTATTACTTGAACTAGCAACACAATTAGGTTATATTTTTGTTGCTAATCAACATGACATAAAAGCCACTGTTGGAAAGTAGTGTTACCAAAACGCACTGGCTTTTTTATTAGGTCGTCAAGAAATTAATGTCGCTTTTTTTTTAGATGAAAAAAACAGAATAACTTGTATATCAAAACAAAACATTTAGTAAACTAAATAGTCTCCATTCTTATCGATGATGCTTTTCCATCTTACAATCAGGTTGTTAATGCCCTAATTAAAGAAATCACTTGGTTTTGAAGCAAAAAACATGTCGATGTCCTCTTTAACACCTACCACATTTGCATACGTTTACGAATGAAAAATATGGTAATCTGATAGTACCATATCTGGAGAATATAGTGGGTGGGGGAGAACTTCCCAACCCAACTCCATAATCTTGTGTTGCGTCAAACGTACCACATGTGGACGTACATCGCCGTGGAGAAGAACACCTTTACGATTGACGAGTGAAGGGCGTTTCTGATGAAAGACTTGATTTAAACGTTCCAGTTGCTGACTATAGATCTCTGCATTGACAGTTAGCTGTGGATTGAGGAGCTCGAAATGAATTACTCCTTTAATGTCCCACCAAATGCAAAGCATCACTTTCTGCGGATGGAGTTCAGGTTTTGGGGTCGGGAGTGGATTTTGGCGTTTAATATTCGTATAGAGAAACCATTTTCCATTACCGGGGACAATTCTGTCCAAAAATGGTTCACGCGCCAGAAGACAACAAGCAATGTTCACATGTTGGAAACGATGATCATTGGAGAGTTGGAGAGTTCGTGAGGCACCCAAACACCTTCTTTA
>NW_013666320.1:255004-259952 GCF_000517525.1 Limulus polyphemus | reverse complement strand
CGTATGTTTCATGAGAGACATGCAGTTCCAAGGCCAATTCACGAGTGTGTTGCCTTGGGTCAGACTCAACAAGCGTCTTCAGAGCATCAATATCAATTCCAACATGTCGGCCCCAGCCATCACAGTTTTTAAGGCTAAAGTCACCTGAGCGAAATTTGCTGAACCATCATTGACACTTTCGAACGTTCAAAACATTTCAATAAACTTCTTTGACATTCTTTGTGGCTATAGAGCCGTCGTTTCCCTTCTTGTATTCAAACAGCATTACATGCCGAATGTGTGTCTCTCATGTGCCATCACTATAAGGGGTTAAAGTATACTAAACTTTACACATTATATAGGCTACACTAAAGTGACGTTTGGACGGTTCGTTTAACTGTTATAAGTGATGTACGTGTTTTTGTTGTTTTCTTTTTTTGGGGGGAGGGGGGTAATGAAAGTGTTCCAGAACGCGACATTAATTTCTTGACGACCTAATATATATATTAGAAGTTGTTAATTAATCTGATTTTTACCAATATTTATTTTATGGATACACCACGAATTCATTTCATGAATGATCTTAATTTTGATTGGCTCATAAAGGAATTTAACGACATTTGACTGCCTCAACTGCACTTTTCTACCTCTTTGTTGGTCAAACTTGATTTCGCAAAATTAATTAATTTCAGTTAGCTCTGAAATGTGAGGTATACTATGGGGGTGGGGTGGTAGTACTTGCCCAGTCATTTTTGACAGGCTATACGCTAGTTTAATAATATTCACTACAATTTTGTTTCTTATTATCGTTTATTTTAGAAGGGCCATTAAAGCAACAGTATTGTTGTTCCCGTTACTCGGAATCACTCACTTGTTGTTCTGTGTCAACCCACAAGATGACGCCACTTTAGAAGAAGCTTACATGATCACCAATGCTGTTTTACAGTCTTTACAGGTGATATAAAATATTTATATGTAAAAGTAATATTTTTACATAATTAGTTAGAGTAACGATAATTTACATCAACTGTAAGACGAGAAATTTAATCAATGTCTTGATGATATAATGACAGTAGTAGCAAGCGACACTAACATAATAATTTATGTATTATCGTAGTTATACCTGTTTTAATATGTGTGTACATAAATAGGAACACTAACCATTTTAACCCTGCATTAGTGTTCTGTACAAATTTTCCATAGTCACTCTTCTGGGGTCCAAGCGGACCCCATCATACAAAATTAGTTTGAAAATATTTTAATTAATAATAAACTATTATTTTAGAAACACTAACACTCAAAGTACTTTCCTTTATTAATCAATAAATGGATATTGAATATTAAAAATTTTTTCACCACCTAAATTAAGTGTGACAATTTAACGAAAACTAGCCGGATACTGAAGCTACTGAAAAAAAAAAAAAACATGTACGCGCTTCCATCTGATGGCGCCGATGTTTACAAAATATTTGGGGTCCGTGAAGACCCCAGAAGACTAACGCAGGGTTAATAAAGCTGAAAATAATTTGTTTAATCAATTCTTTAATTCATTTCATTAAGCAAAAAACTGAAACCACTGTTTCTGTTAAAAATTAATTGCTGTTGTGTTTGATTGGTTTTCCTATTTTACCTACTGTATCTGTACTAAAAAATTTCCATCTTGGTTTACTCTATCTTAGTTTGTTTTATGTTCAATAATATTTGCTTTATTTTCGACTCTACTTTTTTCTAATTGATCTAGTTCAAACACTCGGAATTTCCACGTGCTTTAAAACTAGTATTTTTTGTGATACTTGCATCGTTTTCAGTTCTTGCTATATTTTTAACATATCAAACGTTTAGGGTCAGGGGCAATGGAAAAGAACAAAAATTTGTCTATTTTTCATTTGAAGAATGTGATTTCTCGCCCAAACAGGGGATCTTTCTGGCTGTGCTGTACTGCTTCATGAATTCAGAAGTAAGTAAACATTTCTTAAACTTGCTTTCCATCTCAAAATGAAAATCTAAATTACAGTTAGTTAGGCGAAAAAAACTCTAAATTCCCTCTTTTCACATATTGTTCAATAACACTTTAAATAAAAAAATAACATCTTTCTAGGCACAAAGTTACACAAAGGGCTATCTGTGTTCTGCCGACCTCAGGTATCGAAACTAAATTTTAGCATTATAAGCTCTCAAATGGAAACTGTATCAAGTGATATGAAAACCAAGTTTTTTGTTTTATTGAAAATTATCTTTGTCAGAGGAATTGAAATTTAGAACACTGTTGAACAGTTAAATATTACTAACCCACAAGTTAATTATCATTAATTGACTTTGCTCTCCGTGTCATGTCTCTTCTTCCAATACTTGTGGGTGAAAAATGTAAGCTAGAAACGTGACTTTAACTTTCATGCTTTTAAACATACTGTTTCCAACTGTTAGACAGCTGAATGTTTTGTTATTATACTGATGTTAGAACATAATTTATTGTATTCATTGGAAGTTTGTGTGATGTTACGTCAAAATAAAAGTTTGAGAATTTTTAGCTTATTCTTCTTTACGGGATTAATACGGATTTCCATTTAGAAGATTGAAAAAATAGCAATTCAACTGCACGTGCTGAATTTTGCACGTTGCAGCCCACAAGACCTTTCGCTCAATACCAGAATTAACCAGACCAGCTGGGTTACAACACACACAAAGCATTCTTGGAAATGTTGCCAATTTCATTTATCAGATAAGCTTGTATTGCGATGCAAAATCGCATCTTCCACGAATCAACAAGTAGTGATTTATCATCTCAATCAGTATTTAAAATTATTTATATTACCTCTACGAAACAAGAGCTTTTAATAGTTTTAATTTATGTTTTAATCCCATGGTAACTTAAAAAACATAAGTCGGATTATTTGTCAGTTGGACAAATCTATTCTTGCAGCAAGTTGTTTCCAAGACTTTTGGGTGTTACCATGGAGTCCCTTGCCCTAAAAATGCCTTGAATCTCATGACACTTGAGAAGATTTGATTGGAGTTCATTCTACGGAATGTGATACACGTGTGTAACTATGGATACGAAGAAGAAGGTTCTGTAATAAAGGTTAATTAAATCCGACTTAGAAAAACAAAACGTCTATTTAGTTATATATTCCTCGATTTCAGCAAAATCTTGCTGTTAAAGTGATAAAACACGGAAACCTTTGCGAGGTGTTCCACTCATATACTTTGATATGTCTGCACAAAATAATTGAGAAAGTACGAGGCAATGTAAATATATTTTACGAAAGAAGGGACTACTACAATAAAAACTATACACGAAATAGCATGGCCTGGTGGTTAAAAATACTTAATTCGCAATCTGCGAATCGCGGGTTCAAATCCCTTCATTGAACATGCTCGCTCTTTCAGCCGTGGGGGGTGTTATAATTGACGGTCAATTCTATTATTCGTTGGTAAAAGAGTAGCCCAAGATTTGGCGGTGAGTGCTGTTGAATAGCTGCCTTCCCTCTAGTCTCTCACCTCAAAATTAGGGACGGCTAACACAGATAGTCCTCGAGTAGCTTTGCGCGAAATTAAGCAAAAAAAGAAACCTAATGAACAAACAAAAAAAATTAAAACTCGGAGTTGCTAAAACGAATGAAATTCAATATCTACCTCAAGAAACAGAACTTAAGCCTAATCAATGAAACTTGTTTACTTAAAAGTTACTAACTTCTTTAATGTATAAACCAGAAATAGCTGGCATGAAATTTCCATGTTTACTTAAAAGTTAGTAACTTCTTTAATCTATGTTCGTAAAAACATCAAAAAAGATAGTTTCTCGCTAATAGAAGTGCTTCAATCTTCCCTTTTAGTAGTATGAAATATATTACCATGTTCGTAAAAATAGAATAAAAAGATGGTTTCTCGATAATAGGAGTGCTTCAATCTTCCCTTTTAGTGTAAAATCTATTACCATGTTCGTAAAAATAAAATAAAAAGATGGTTTCTCGATAATAGGAGTGCTTCAATCTTCCCTTTTAGTGTGAAATCTATTATCATGTTCGTAAAAATAAAATAAAAAGATGGTTTCTCGATAATAGGAGTGCTTCAATCTTCCCTTTTAGTGTGAAATCTATTACCATGTTCGTAAAAATAAAAAAAAAGATGGTTTCTCGATAATAGTAGTGCTTCAATCTTCCCTTTTAGTATGAAATATATTACCATGTTCGTAAAAAATAAAATAAAAAGATGGCTTCTCGATAATAGTAGTGCTTCAATCTTCCCTTGTTTATATTTTCTGTAGGTACAGACTGCTCTAAGAAATGCCTATCTTCGTGCTGCCGTTCGAAGAAGTGCTACTACCAGTATGCGAGACCGAGGATTCTCAAATACTTCGGCTTCGTATTACGACTGCTCTGCAGCTTGCAGTCCACGCCACAAGAGGGCTTCGGCTAAAGGCGTACACATACATCTTTCAGATTTGGCCAACACAAGGTTCATAAGTAAACAAGTGAGTCGTGTGTAAGCTGGAATATTACCACCATTTTCTACTTATAATTCATGTAAACTATTAAATATTGTGTTACGTACAACACCACAGTACTTCTTTTGTTGTAATGTTATCAGTAATTTCTTTGAAATTGTTGTAAAAATGCTGAAGCCTTTGTACCTTAGAACTCATGTAGTTGATTGATAAAACTTATACGCTTTAGATTACATAATTGAGAATGTCAGATTTAACAGAGATTTAAAAGTTTATTGTAAACGAAACCAAAGTGTGTGTGTTTTAGTTACGAGCCCTAGATAAACTTGTATATGTCATATAAGTTCAATGGTCATTTTTCTAAAAAAATCAATATTATTCATATATCATACATACGCTTCCCTTCGTGTTCTTGTTCTTTCAGCACTTCATAAAGTTTACGAATTATCATTTGTTTCAGTTATTATTACTCGCAATTTGAGGGTCGCGGGTTCGAATCCCCACCAAAATGCTCGCCCTTTCAGC
>NW_013666320.1:233199-254078 GCF_000517525.1 Limulus polyphemus | reverse complement strand
CTGCCTTCCCTCTAGTCTTACACTACTAAATTAGGGACGGCTAGTGCAGATAGCCCTCGTGTAGTTTTGCCCGAAATTCAGAACAAACAATCGTTCTTTGTATATCTGTTGAGTAACAAAGTATCTAAAACTGTGAAATTGAAGAATACGCCATTCACAGGAATAAAATTTGCCCTAATATCTGACCTACTTATGGTCAGATTGTCGAGTTTTGTTTTTTTATAAACAGCTTGTGAATGCTAAACATGTCAGGCTTCGGTAACTGTTTTACTTGTTTATCCTCTCTTACTTAGGAAATGTTTCAAAGTTATCGTAAAATATATACACCAGTAGCGGATTAAAACACCTCGGGAGCCCCGGGACAGTAAGTAACATGGTGCCCTCTCATGCATAATTATTTTTATCGTGCAAGACCAGCGTTGCTTCACGCATAAATATACACCTTGGTCTGTAGATATGTGTGTATATTTATAATCAAATTTATTTTTTTGTATATTTTAATTATTAATTCTATATTAAAAACATAAATCTTGCTTGAAGAAATAATTCCTAATTATAATACACTTTCAAATAGAAATATTCAAAAAACCCATTTCCTTTCAAATAATTCTTTCTTTTTCAACAACAATCTTGACATATAGCATCCTATCCTAAATATTTGAAGCCCCCCATCTAGATCACGATTATCTAGGCAGCCGTTCCCCTTAATCCGCCTTTGATACACACTTTCGTAACTCTATATAAGATTAAACATTTTTGCCACTGTATTGTCGCTTGCAAAAAGTTAGCTTTGAATCCCTTGAATATTATAAGAGACTCGTAATTTATTTTATAAACATAAGCCTAAATGAATGCTATTTATTAATTATTGTTTTTATCAAGTAACCTACATATCATTGTATAGAAAAAATATATATAAAAAGAGCATTATATTTGGGAACATAAAGAAAAAAATAAATCTATTGTTATTTTGTCCGAAAGCGTCTGTATACAAAAAATATTGCTATTTAGAGACATTTGATAAAGATGAAATACATAATAAATTAACACGATAAATGTTTATGGTATAAGCTGACCATTTTGTTCTTATGAATTATACGGAGATTTACTGATGAAAACCCTTTATGTGAAGTATTTACACTGTTCTGTGGAGAAAATTTAAACTGTTTTTGTTCTTGTGAAGTTTAGAAATAACTTTGGTGTTTGATATTGATCGTGATGTGCGCTTCATGTGTTATTGAAAGTGTGTAAAACTTTGATTGATAAATAAATGTCAGGTATAATCATTAAATAAGACACTAAGTAATCTTATGTCTAGGTAAAGACGTGTTACAATAAAAGTTATGATTTAGACACTTTCTAATGTTTTGGCATTTTCTTTGTTTCAATTTCTGTTGTTTATTTAAATTTCACGTTGAAAAATTACGTACCTATTCTTATTATGCTTTAAATGCAAAAACAGTTGTTGTTTTTTCTGAACTGAAGAGTTCATTTTGAAGTATTTAATACGTGTAATAATAACGATTCTACCAAAAAAAG
Organism: Limulus polyphemus; assembly: GCF_000517525.1. Taxonomy (NCBI): domain Eukaryota; kingdom Metazoa; phylum Arthropoda; class Merostomata; order Xiphosura; family Limulidae; genus Limulus; species Limulus polyphemus. The sequence goes on along the minus strand of NW_013666320.1, from coordinate 252,539 downwards.
ATGAAAAGTTATAAAGCTAGAATTCAGGGCTCGATTCCCTCGGCAGACAAAGCTCAGCCAGCATCTAAGTAATTCTGTAACTTTTCATTAAAACCCAAACAATAAAAAGGGAAACATTACGTTTTCCCTTACTGTTTATCTTAGATCCATCATTCAGCCAGACACCAAATTGCTATACATTTAGATAATGTCCTTTGTTCAATTTGAATGAAACAAAGAACTGTTTTTCTCAAATGAGTTCGATTTAGGTAAAGTTAATACTCAAAAAAAAAAAAAGTAAAGAGGCATTACCAAAATTTTATTTGTCTTTCCTAATTTTTGAATGAAAACTTCTGTTTAGTTGAGTATTTAGTGAGGTTATGTTCAGTTATAATTAGTCTATTTTAAAGCAAACACATGGGGAATTCTAGTAGAAATAATTGTTGGATAAAGAATCACCTCAAGTGTTTTAGTAAAAATATTTTTTATTCTCAGGTAATAACAGTACTCTGTTTCAATGAAATATATATTTAAATATAGGACCTATATACTTAAATGTATTTAAATATTTAATTACTTAATCTTATAATTCCGACGGTGTCCACGATTCCCCCGCATCGAATTTTCAAACACATTTCTTCCAAAGTATTTCATGACTTTATTGGTTCAGGATCCTTAACAATATGTGGATCACACTAAAATATGTAACAATAATGCAGTCAGTATCGCAGTTAATCCCAGTAGTTACCGCTGGGATTTTCTCCAGAAAATAGATGATTCTACCCAATGGTAGTGAATGGTAGAAAAACAAGTCGATAATTTAAGGGTTAATCTAAACATTGTTAATCTCTCAGGATAAACTACACAGAGAATTATTGTCCGTACTTTTAATAATGTTAATCTCTCAGACTAAACTACACAAGGAATTCTTGTCCGTGCTTTTAATATTGTTAATCTCTCAGACTAAACTACACAAGGAATTCTTGTCCGTGCTTTTAATATTGTTAATCTCCCAGGATAAACTACATAGGAAATTATAGTCCATGTTTTCAATATTGTTGATCTCTCAGGATAAGCTACACAGGAAATTATTGTACGTATTTTTAATACTTTTAATCTCTTGGACTAAACTACAGAGGAAACTCTTATCCGTGTTTTCAATATTTTTAACCTCCAGGATAAACTACAGAGGAAAGTTTTGTCCATGTTTTCAATAGTGTTAATCTCTCAGGATAAACTATACATAGAAAATTCTTATCCGTGCTTTCAATATTGTTAATCTATTGGGATAAGCTACACAGGAAATTATTGTCTGTGTTTTTAATATTGTTAATCTCTCAGGATAAAATACACAGGCAATTATTGTCCGTGCTTTCAATTACTTCTATTATTTGTTTGGATTACAAAAAAAAAAAGCTCAGGCTATACCATTGATTCTTCTTTAAACTATTTTATTTTAAGACAAAGATTTGGGAATCATTGCGAGTCATTCTTCTGCTCTGAAGAATATTTCAATATGGAACCCTCATAAATCAGGAGAAACCAAAGTTTCAATAGTAAACACTGTAAACGTTTCAACAGTAGACATTGTAAACATTTCAACAGTAAACACCGTAAACGTTTCAACAGTAAAGATTGTAAACGTATCAACAGTAAGCTCTCTAAGCGTATCGGAAACACTATCTAAGTCCACCTACAGAAACTATATTATTTCTGGAAAGTATTTTAAATGCCAAAAATATCATTATTTCCTTAAGTAATCTGACTATTAACAACTCTCGAACATAAATAAGTTAACTAAATAACTTAAAATAAATTGTAACTTGATTGATAAAACCTGTCAGTAGTAATAAACTGCACATATTAAACTTAGTGTTTATTATTGAAACAAGAGGGAACCCTCAATAGCCGTGGCAGTAATTATATCTCAAATCGGTCAAGAGATGGAGCTATGAGCTAAAAGTTTGTACTTGAAAAAGAAACCAAAAAACTCGAAGCTATTGTATGAGACGCTATGCCTCGATTAACAATTAATCTCTGAAGGGCAATGTTGTGCTTCTCAGCGCAAAGAATCATGTTTTCCTGAAATGAAATTTTAAATCTTAACTGTCTGTTTATTACCAAAACAATGAAATTAGGTTAAACATGTTTGTTACACATTTTAAACATTCCTAAACATCCAAAATCCATGACCTATCTATTTGTATATCTCGTCATATAAATATTAATTCTAAACGATTACAAAACACGTTAGGCCTAGCATGGCCTGGTGGTTAGGGCACTCGACTCGCAATCTAGGTTTTTAGAATCTTACTATCAAACATGTTTACCCTTCCAGCCGTGAGACGTTATAATGGATCACATTGTTCATTGATAACAGTATCCAAGGAGTTGACGGTGAGTAGTGCCTTCCCTCTAGTCTATCATTTTTGAATTATTGACGGCTAGCACGAATAGTTCTCAAGTAGCTTTGCGCAAAATTCAACAAACAAACAATGAAAAAGATGTTATTGTTTTTCTTCGATCTATAGTGGTTTGAAGATGTTACATTAAAGATAAAAATTAAATTGGATGTCAACAAATATTTCTCATAATTTTCCTTTAGTCAGAGATTATTTTTTTTTTTTTAGTTTCATTGGCTTAACATCAAAGCATGAAAATTGGTGTAGTTCCCTTTTTGAATCAGGGTTAAGAAAAACGTTAAAATATATACATCATAATAATTTAGTGAAACTTGAAAAGACACTTTTTAGATACGGTGTAAAATTACTTCGTATCAAATTCAGCAACTAAAATGAAATGTATTCTCCAACAAATTCAACACGAGGGATTTACTGCCACCAGGATGTTTCCCGCGGCAAGCTTCCAGTTCATTTATTGGAACTGCAAGCGAGAAACGTATGAAACTAATGAAACCGTAATGTGATTTTTATAACCATCATTAAGCCTAATGAACTACGTCTTAAATCTGAATATCGTGTGTCTACATCTCAGAAGGTTTTGTTACTTTTATTAGTTCCAAAGTAAGTATATAATCAAGCAACTATAGATGCAATCATAATTTGAAATTCAATTTACATATGAAGATGCAAAACTAAAGAACGAAGAAGTTGATTAGTTGTTTGATCTGAATCATGTTTTTTTACGTGTAATATAACACTACACTTGTGTAATGTCTACATGACCAATGTTATTGAAATATCCAGTAATGAACTGAATAAAGTAAGCTTAATTTTGGTACAAAAGTACCTTGTTCTGATGCTCTAATTAATTCTTTTAGATTCCCCACATTTTAAGTACTTACACTTTACATTTGAATGCAAAATAATGAAACTATACAAGTTTATGTCTATCTAAGCATTCCTCAAGTAGTGTGTGTGTGTGTGTGTGTGAACGAAAGACTAAGGGAAGAGGAAATATAGGGGAGATATTTATTTAACCTCGGGTGTATGTGTGTGTGAATGAAAGGCTAAGGGAAGAGGAAATATAAGGGAGATAATTATTTAACCTCGGGTGTATGTGTGTGTGAATGAAAGGCTAAGAGAAGAGGATATATAGGGAAGACATTATTTAACCTCGGGTATGTGTGTGTGAATGAAAGGCTAAGAGAAGAGGATATATAGGGGAGACATTATTTAACCTCGGGTATGTGTGTGTGAACGAAAGGCTAAGGGAAGAGGAAATATACAGGAGACATTATTTAACCTCGGGTATGTGTGTGTGAACGAAAGGCTAAGGGAAGAGGAAATATAGGGGAGATATTATTTAACCTCGGGTATGTGTGTGTGAATGAAAGGCTAAGAGAAGAGGAAATATAGGGGAGACATTATTTAACCTCGGGTATGTGTGTGTGAACGAAAGGCTAAGGGAAGAGGAAATATATGGGAGATAATTATTTAACCTCGGGTGTATGTGTGTGAATGGAAGGCAAAGGGAAGAGGAAATATAGGGGAGATATTATTTAACCTCAGGTATGCTTCGTGTTGACTAATTAAAATTGTTCGTTAACTCATTTGTAGCCCCTATTTACCTCTTTATTGAATTTTCTCAAAACATACCGCATAAACGGAACTGTAAAAAATACGTGGGAGTCTCCATAATTATGTATTTATCCAGATATTACGGGTGAAGGTTTTTTCAACTGGCTACGAATTGTATATATTAACCCTGATGAAGCCGCAAAGGCGAAACGTTGGTTAAAATAAAATAATGCGTATATACGTATATGTGTGTGTGTGGAGCATAAAGGTTCGTTTTTTTCTAAACTTTTTATCAAAATGGCTACGACATCTTATTACAGCAGATTTTCCGCTAGAAAAAGTATGTTGGAAGAAAACACCTTCCTTCAGCTGATGATGTCAGTAATTCATGAAAAAAAGTTATAATAAATGTTTGTTATTCACTCAATCATATTCACTAAATTCATAAAAAAGATTACCGTTACCTGTTAATTTTATCAATGAAGAAAATCTGTTGTAATGGCTTTTATTGTTGGTTGTGGTGTTTTAGATTACTCTGTAAAAAAGTATAATGAACATTTCAATCCATTTAACTGTGACAAAAACATTTTATTTATTTATCTTCACGTTCCACCTTTAACGTAACTAATGTTCGCCAATAGGTCTAAGTTTCAAATAGAGGCTACAAGTAGTTTCAGTTACTTGCTAATTTTCTCGTACGTATGTTCGGTTCTTTATCGTATCTCTATTACTTCATCCAACATAACTCAACAGAAACAACATTCTTAGTGACTTTCTTAATAATTCACTTCTTCTTTGGTTGACTGCTAAATCTTGTATTGATTAATCATTCAATGGCCAACTAATTCAATTGAGCATAATTCGCTTTTAAATATGTATGCTCAAGTCGTTTTTTAAACTTTGAAGGAAGTTCAACAAATATGGCCACACCCACCACTTTACGTCCCACTTCCTTCGGAGCAAACAACAATACAAATGTCTAGAAATGGCTAAATTAAAAATATAAGCAACAATAATATGAATACTGCCTGCAAACAGTAATTTGATATGAAGTAAAACTAAACAATTTCATATTTTATAACAACAGTAAAACAAAGAACTTTACAAGTAGTGTTCTTTGTTTCTTTTCCAGTTAATGAAAGTAATTTACAAAGTAATTTACGAAGAATATTTACAATGAAAACTTTGTAATAACAATGCACAAACCCAGTAAAATTTTGTTACTCACGACGATAAACTTTACAGAGCTATAAGAATGGAAGCTCACTTGATATGATTATATAAACTACGTAAATGTAAATCATTCATTTTTCATTAGAGTTACGCTCAGTTGTAACATTGAAAAGTCGATAAGACTTGATGTAAGGACAGAGGAAATCCACTGTATACTTTAAATAAAACTCCAGAGACACGGCTTTTTGAGTGGATTATTTAATGTTTTTAACTTTGTAACAACGTTTCGATCATGTCACTCAGAAGCACCTTGAGTTAGTCAACAGTTACACATCAACGTTGTAGGTTATTTAGTAGAATACACATGAGGATTACGAATTTTTCACGTAATACTCATAAGCTCCATGAACTACTTAGTAGTTGTACATCAACATTATGTAGTTTCTTGATTAATTATGAGAAAAGTACTAAGTTAAGAGTTTGTGAGTGAAAGAGGCTTTGGAGATCAGAGCAGCAAAATAAACTTCGGACCGTTAAGTCTGGCACGTGTAATAGCTTGTAAATATCCTATATTTACATCTTTGTGTTCGGTGTCTTCTTTGGTGAATATAAATGAAATCGTTTTATCTGAGATTAAACAAAGTAAACGTAGGATGATTATATTGACTTTTAGTTATAGTTTTGGTTAGTCTTACTAAATCCAACAATATCTAAGGGTTAGATATCTAGGGGATGAGTTATTTTTTATTTCAGTTAGCGATAAATAAACTTTCGATGAAAGTTACAGGCTAAGCTCTTAGGTGAAGATAAAAACAATATTTTAGTTGCTACCAGACGGAGCGTAGAGCTGGAATATGCTAAGTTAAGTATTAGATTTATATGTGTGTGTGTGTGTGTGTACTTGAAAGTTTGTGATTTGGTAATAGTGAGAGAATACGACCAGTGATGTGGTGAAGCAAGAGGTGGGTCATTTTGACCGAGATGGATAATTCTGAACCTCTTTTAATGAATTTGTTAAACATTAATTACGGAATGAAGACGCATAATAAAATGACACGTGTATCAGTGTTAAAACGAAAAAGAAAGTTATCATGCATAAAAAATATTCAGTAAGGCTCTCACACGACTTTTGTGTTTATTTTATGTCATCCTATGGAGTTCGATTTCATTTAAACATCCAATATAAGGCATTGTTTACAATAGCATACTAGCAAGTATTATTGGAAGCGTCTTAACGGTTCTTTTTAAACTGAGGCGTAATTTAACAGGTCATTTAATATTCTGTAAGATATTCAGCTATTTCAACAGGCGAAGTCAGGTTCTCTAGAATCCTGTGTTTACTTTAACATGTGAAGTAAGGTTTTCAAGGATCTTATTTTTACTTTAACAGGTGAAGTAAGGTTTTCTAGGATCCTGCGTTTACTTTAACAGGTGAAGTAAGGTTTTCTAGGATCCTGCATTTACTTTATCGGGTGAAGTAAGATTCTCTAGGACCCTGTATTAACTTTAACGAGTGAAATAAGGTTTTCTAGGATCGTGTTTTTACTTTAACAGGTAAAGTAAGGTTTTCTAGGATCCTGCCTTTACTTTAACAGGTGAAGTAAGGTTCTCTAGGACCCTGTATTAAGTTTAACGAGTGAAATAAGGTTTTTTAGATCGTGTTTTTACTTTAACAGGTGAAGTAAGGTTTTCTAGGATCGTGTTTTTACTTTAACATGTGAAGTAAGGTTTTCTAGGATCCTGCATTTACTTTAACAGGTGAAATAATGTTTTCTAGGATTCTGTTTTTACTTTAACAGGTGAAGTAAGGTTTTCTAGGATCCTGCATTTACTTTAACAGGTGAAGTAAGGTTTTCTAGGATCCTGTTTTTACTTTAACAGGTGAAGTAAGGTTTTCTAGGATCCTGTATTTACTTTAGCAGGTAAAGTAAGATTCTCAAGGATCTTATATTTACAATATTATGTACCTGTTCTGAGGATCAATAAAAAACTTATATATTTGTTATAAAATGTGATCTACAACTCTCGAGGAGCCTGTACTTACAGTAATTTATGATCTAAGGTTTTCTATATAGCTATGGATATTGTAAGAGATGATGGAGTAAATGTCTATTATCTACAATAAACTTTAGGTAAATGACACACACGTTTAAATAGTTCTAGGGGACCTAGCACTTACCCTACCTACGTGAACGAATCCATTCATATATAGATCAGGTAGATTTCGTTCAAGCTAAATGTGTCTTACAACTTATGCACAAATTCAACCAAATAAAACGAGCCAATCTAATAAAAGTTTGTACTTTCGAAACTTAGCTGTCAAAGAGCCCACAGTTTTAACACGTTTCTTTCTGGTTTTTACAACTATAGTTGAGCACAGACTGCGTTTATAGTAAGTTCTAAATAAGATTCGATTTTTTTTATAACCTTACTTATTTCGTACGGAGAACTATTTGTTACATTCCGAAGAAAAGCAGATATCGATAAGGAATAACAATCGAAAGTTTAAACAAAAATGTTTCTACTTCAAGTTTAAAGACCTTACAGTGTCAAGAATTATATGTCTTTATCATTGTCAAGGAATAACAGAAATTTATTTTATTTTTTTGGTGTGCACGGAATGGACGAAAAAAGAGCGGCGGTTTCATAGGACATCCTGCTGGTTGTGATCTTTCAGAAATGCGACAACTGCCGCTGGCTTTGTTCCGTCTTTTCTTGTTTCAGAAGAACATCCCAAAGTCCCAGAAGGCCCTGTAATAGCCAAATGATTCGTTTTTAAAGTTGAATTCTGGGATACTTCTGATATTAGATTTTCTTTGTATGAGAACTCGATGTTTTGTGAGACATACCTCCATGTCTTGTCGATTTCCCTGTGGGATTTCTTCTAAGAACTGCTCGCTGATAAGCATTACGTAATGCAGTCTGCACCTGGAAAACATTAAATATTTTATCCCATAGCAACCCAGCTTTCAAAGATTTGTGTTATGTTTAGTTTGAATAAAAAAAATTTTGTTGCTTACTTGGAAACTAACCGAGGTTTGGTGGTTTTTTTTTTTTCTAGGACGATAAAATATAAAATAAACTCAATCAACCTTCAACATCTAGGTTTGAGATTATTTTACGAAGTCTAATTTTATTTGTGAACCATTTTACGCCGTAAGTGCGATGGTAAATTACTTATATCAAAAGTCACGAGGTTGGTTCAGTTTCACATTGTTTCTTATTCATTCTACAACCAAGAAATCTTTAATCTCCATGTGACTTACTAAAACAAAAATGTGAACTTTTGAATCTCTCTCTAGTTTCACATTGTTTCTTATTCATTCTACAACCAAGAAATCTTTAATCTCCATGTGACTTACTAAAACAAAAATGTGAACTTTTGAATCTCTCTCTAGTTTCACATTGTTTCTTATTCATTCTACAACCAAGAATTCTTTAATCTCTATGTGACTTACTAAAGCAAAAAATATGAACTTTTGAATATCTTCCTAGTTTCACATTGTTTCTTATTCACTCTACAACCAAGAATTCTTTCATCTCTATGTGACTTACTAAAGCAAAAATATGAACTTTTGAATATCTTCCTAGTTTCACATTGTTTCTTATTCACTCTACAACCAAGAATTCTTTCATCTCTATGTGACTTACTAAAACAAAAATGTGAACTTTTGAATGTCTCTCTGGTTTCAAATTGTTTCTTATTTACTCTACAACCAAGAAATCTTTAATCTCCATGTGACTTACTAAAACAAAAATGTGAACTTTTGAATCTCTCTCTAGTTTTACATTGTTTCTTATTCACTCTACAACCAAGAATTCTTTAATCTCTATGTGACTTACTAAAACAAAAATGTGAACTTTTGAATCTCTCTCTAGTTTCACATTGTTTCTTATTCACTCTACAACCAAGAAATCTTTAATCACCATGTGACTTACTAAAACAAAAATGTGAACCTTTAAAATATCTCTCTAGAAGTGTATATGTTCATAAGCAAAAGTAAAAATCAACATATCAATCAATATAGCCAATTAATTATATTTTTCTTACGGCTATACTTACAAAAATTAGGAAAATTAACCCAGTAATGAATAGAACTAACTTAATACGTCGTTCGTAATAGAATTATTCATAGTAAAAAAAAACAAAAAACGTAGAATGATTAGAATGTACTGTACTGGTGCATAATATATTACGTGGTTTGACTGGCTTAGGATATTGAATTAGTCCTAAATACATATATCAGGCTAACAGGGCAAAACAATAATACACAGCAGAATTATAAAGTAACAAAAATTCGACACTTTAAATAGTCTAAACAAAAACATTGATGAGAATAACTATGAATAAATAATATAGTATATTCAAACGTTATTACATTATCCGTGAATCTAATTATTTTAGCCTCATTGACATAATTAGCAATTTATTAATATCGCAGCTACCCATTCAAGTCCAGCGGTAAGTGTACGGACTTATAACGCTAAAATCCGGGGTTCGATTCCCGAGGTTGGCACAGCTGATAGCCAAATATGACTTTCGTATAGATTGTTTGTTTGTTTGAAGTTGTGCACAAAGCTACACAATGGGCTATCTGTGCTCTGCCAACCACGGGTATCGAAACCCGGTTTCTAGCGTTGTAAGTCCGCAGACATACCGCTGTGCCACATATAGAAAATAAACAAACAAGTTATTCATATCATATACATTTGATTACGTCAATCATTGCAGGTGCAACATTCACAGACTTTAACTTGAAACGAAAGAGTAAACTCATGACCATAAAAACGCCGTTGCTGTATTTAAACGGCAGATTTACGATGAAAGAAAGAATGTATCGCTGCAATTATCTAATGTGTTTACTTAAGCGTATGAAAAAATAGAACGACTGCAAAATGTAATGTTTTTTGAAATAATCACTTATATCACCAGAATGCTTAAAACACACCCAAAACAGAAGCGAATAAAATTTGCTAATAAAAAAAACAACAACAACAACAACATAACCTAAACTCGGAGTTACGTACCTCTGAGTTTGTGAAACAGTAAAGTACAGCCAAGAAGAGACCCTAAAAATATAATAAACGATATTAGTTTCTCTAGAACCAGTGTACAGGAACAAGCACCCAGAGCTTCATAAAATTAGATCAAAAAAGCGTTTAAATGCTTTTTTTTTTCAAAAACAACCCCAAGCACTCTTGAAATAGTGCCGACTGTACTCACTTGCGTCAGAAAAATCAACACGAGTAAAGTGTAACATTTTTGTAAAGTATGAGTGGATTTATTTAAATAACATAAAAATGTACGTTATATGCTAGAATTTTTTGTATACACAACCATTGGATTCATTCGAGCTTATACACAACCACTGGATTAATTCAAGCTTATACACACAACCACAGGATTCATTTAAGCTTATACACAACCACTGGATTCATTCCAGCTTATACACAACCACTGGATTCATTCAAGCTTATACACAACCACTGGATTCATTCAAGCTTATACACAACCACTGGATTCATTCCAGTTTATACACAACCACAGGATTCATTCGAGCCTACACACAACCACTGGATTCATTCCAGCTTGTACACAACCACAGGATTCATTCGAGCTTGTACACAACCACTGGATTCATTCAAGCTTATACACAACCACTGGATTCATTCGAGCCTACACACAACCACTGGATTCATTCAAGCTTATACACAACCACTGGATTCATTCAAGCTTATACACAACCACTGGATTCATTCAAGCTTGTACACAACCACTAGATTCATTCAAGCTTGTACACAACCACTGGATTCATTCAAGCTTATACACAACCACTGGATTCATTCAAGCCTGTACACAACCACTGGATTCATTCAAGCTTATACACAACCACTGGATTCATTCAAGCTTATACACAACCACTGGATTCATTCAAGCCGTTCAAAAATATTAACAACTTTGTTAAATTTTGAATCAGAAAAGTCTACACTATTCATTGAATTTTTTTTATTCGAGGAATGAAAATAAAACAACAGCAACTGTAGTAATTTAAAACAGAAAAGTCTGCATTGCTTGCTTCAACCAATTTATAAAGTACCAAGTCGCTCAAGAAGGAATGAAAATAAAACAACTCCAACTGTAGTAATTTAAAACAGAAAAGTCAACTTTGTTTTGTTTTCATTCCGTTTAATAAAGTACCAGTCAATTCAAGAAAAGCAAAACGTGAAAACAGCCGCGCTAATGAGCAGGAGATACGACAGAGTAGCCCTAACAAAACTCTAACATATAAACATCGGGGAATGATTACGGAAATCGCAATCATATCATTAATATTGTTCGTACTTATTTAAAAAAAACAATAAATAAAACAACCTGTGAGGACTGCATTACTGCGTTGGTAATCATGTAAGCCCGTTCCAGTCTACCTCTTGGGTTGATGCAGAACAGAAGATGCGTTATCCCGAGTAGTGGAAATAAAAGTACTGTAGCTTTTATAGATTTCCTACAGACATGTTGAGAAAAATATAATGATATAACTGCTTTAGAAAAATATAATAATATAACTTGTTTTAAGTACTCTATTTTATTAAGCAAGCTTATAATGTAAGTTGGATTTGTTTTGACTTATGAAGTAGTAGTAGAAATATTAAAAAGAATTAAATATTTAGTTGAAGGTGTCCTTCAGTTTACGTTGTTTAGCACACCAAAACGATGTTTATATTCGGTGTTAGAATTTACACCATCTCTGCTTTATCTGGCAGCCGTGTGCTGTTTATTATACAAGGGTTTATATGTCAAAGAAAGTTGAAAACATTGTTTTTAAATTGAAAGCATAATAAAAATAACACTCTCATTATTACTTCTTTTTTTTTAAAAGATATATTTATGTTTTTGATATAAACATTTATAAGTTTCAGAGTTAGACACACAGTGGATAACTTTTGACTCATAGTAACGACAGGTCATTTTGACAGTAATTTGTATTCTGTATTTACCGCTTTCTGCCGCCGTCCGTCATTTTTTTACAGCCAGCCAGCCAGCACATCCTACCACCCATCATCTACGCTCAGGGACTGATTATTACTTCTATAACGCAACCTCAGTTTAAAGTAAGGGAAATATTTTGTGATATTGCACGGATTCGAACTAAGTTTTCAAGCTTCGGAATCCAGGGCTCTATCACAGGGCCGATCCGCACCTCGTGTCAGTCAGCTAGCACTAAACCAATGACGTTAACAATAAGGGACTTTAGAAAAGTTACGTCATAATAACGTTATTCGTTAGGCGGCAGCACCTACCGGGCCTAACAATTGGCGCCTGTTTTGGCATGCGATTTGTCAGATTGAGTGTGTCATGGATTAACATAGCACCAAGACATATCCATAAATTACAAACAATATACAGAATTCATTACTAACTACAGTATACAAAGTACCCAGGTCCACACTATCTATATTTATGCACAAATATCCAAATATGGAAACATATCTCGCTAAATTATTTCGCGCAAAATTGGCACAAAAATTACTTATCGTATGAATTATATTGCTACTGCATACATGAAGAAGATAGTCCTAAGTGCCTCTCATCAATTAATATATACATTAAAAATAATCATTTAATAAGGCCACTATACACTAGACTAAGAAACCTACCTTAGTTTTAAACTGCTAAGACAGCATTAAGAGGGTATTTTTGTGAAATGCTCTCAAGGAGTTTTAAAACTAATAAACTGTGATAAATACACGTGGAACTGTTCGTCATATGCAGAGTTTTCGCAACAGCAAATAAAGAGAAAATGTGTTTATTGACACGAATATTACAGTAATTACGTACATGGACATTGCCCTGAAAGGGGTCAAAGTAAGTTCGGGGTACTTTGACCCTCATGTTGTAATTAAATTAATATTCTTCAGAAACCAGTTACCATCTACCGGGGGCGGGTCAAGTGTATCTAACCCTCCCAGGTCTATAAGACCTAAACACCGATAAAGAACAGCAGCAAAGTGTCCTAGATCAACAAACTCAGTATTTCTACACAACTATTCAAACATGCCAACTCTATCAGACAGACTCCTAGATAACTCGCTTCAATATCATAAGAAAAAATATTAATAAAAATGAACTGACGAGCAAACTAGAGAGTTACATAATACATGATGAACCAAGTCCTACGTACTTATCCTCTCTAAACATCATAAATAAGAAACTTACAGGACAAACAGTGCTAGGCTAACTGAATCATAGACACAAACGTAACTCTATTTTACAAGGATTTTGTATGTAATGTGACGGATTTACTATCATATATCTATTTTAATATCGATGTTTGTTTAAGTTAAATTTATATGTAGAAATGTACAGAACTTATACTGTTAAATCTGTATTGCGAAATTCCCGCCTATTCACTTAAATTGTAGAAAATTCTCGAGTGTCAGAATCAACAATGTATATGTTTACGTAGACACTGATGTATCGTTTATATTGTTGCGTAAGCTGAACTTTCGAGACACGCCTATAAATATAACCAACGCGACGCGCCAAAAGACAGTATATATTATTGGTTTCCTGCAGTTGGTATACTATAAACCTCAGAAGCTATAACTGCGATTAACGCTTAATAATCGGGGACTTCAGATATTTGACCAGGAACGTCTATAAATTTCGAACATTACAAACCATTTAACTTCAGTGGATTCACGTACGACATTAGTATTTTTACGAAAACATTACCTAATGTCATCGGTAGGAAAAATCGGCGTGTGATTCGTGAAGACTACAGAGCTAGCTAAGTCCATATTAAGTGAATTGTATCTACATCAACTCTAAATTAATTCGCTCATCGTGAACCCTCGATAAGATATCAAGGAAGTTCCAGACCAGAAAGAAGACTCAATATTGTTTGTAAGTTTGTAAATCTTTTGTACATAGAGCATTATTTGTAATAACTGTTATTGCAAATTGTATTATTATTTGTATATTAAAATATATCTGTATTAAAAAAGAAACTGTGTGTATTAATCTTGTTGGCAAATATCATAAATTGAATACATATCGGCATTTATTTAACTTCTAAGTCTAAATTACAATTTAACTCAGTTTTAGGCAATATGAAATTGTAATACGTAACGGTAAAAATAGGATTATGTATGTGTGTGTGTGTATATGACTGCTAAGTGGAACTGTATTGTGAACACGGACTAATAGTACGATCATACATAAGTGAAGCTAGTGAACATATACAAGTTAATAATACACCATGAATTGGACATGGCACGAAAAGGACAATGGACAAAATTTAACATACTGTGAGTAATGCAACAACGTAACAAGGGTTATTACCTAGGGTTCAGTAACAGTGCAAACAAAATAACAATTCCTAAGAGTGAGGAAGAGGTCAACGCTGAACCTGACCCTCCCTGGTCCAAAACATGGACCGAAGCCTGATGAATAGGAAATAAGTGTCTTGTTGTCTTGAACAAGTAGAGCCAAATCATCCAATCTAAAATATATCTTAAAAACTTGATATAGAATACTAGTAAAATGCCACACAGCTGTTGTAGTGTGCCGGGTTGTAATAAGCGTGGAGGTTATGAACTTCCAAATGAGAAAGAAAAGAACAAATCATGGGTGATTGTTATCGGTCATGTAAATGGTAATTCAAAGCTATAGTGGCCATCACCCAGCAGTCATTTCTTACCATCAGATTACAATATAGAGACATGACAGGTTTGTATTTAAACAAATTATTATTTGTTATTTATATGGATTTCTATTTATTATTAGATCTAGATATATCATTACTTTTCATTATCTCACTATTGTCACCGTGATAAAATGATGGGCACCCTATTAACTTTTATCAATAAATTTATTTAGAAATTAGATCTCTAGTTTAAAAACACTAAATATATGAAAATGATTGATAGTATTAATTCAGTTTTAGTTACGTTCCAACCTCAGGCAATGTATGCGTTTAGTAGTTTGTTTGTTTTTTACTTCACGATCAGGTTTTACTTAACAAAATTTATAACATAAACCATGCAAGTCATAAAATTCCAACCTAATTTATAAAATGTTTACGAAATATGAATATTATCATGAATCATTTTTTCCATGAAATTATGACAACTTTCCAATTTTACAAATACATAAATAAGTATTTGTCTTGTCAATAACACAGCTTTCTATTCCTAAATAATCTTGGTCTATAAAGTATAGTTTTCAGAAACATTTGTGTGACATTTGAGTTCTAAAATATTAATATTACATGTACCAAAATAACTTTCTTAGCTCTACATTACAAGGCTTGAAGGTTAGGGACTAGAATTTGTTCATCTGACGCTTTGGATGAATCGTAAAGCACAATTATTGTATAAGTAGATTTAATTGTTTTGTGTAAAATAAGGTGGGCAAAAATATTAAAATGTACTTTTATTGTTTTCTCCCGAAACTGCTAAAATAGGGTTGTCGGTTTCATAAAACAAGAAATAAGTCGCCTTAGCAGTGATTGTAAATTTATTGAAACTGTCCAGAGTGACAGTGTGTCCCCAAACCCCGATTATCGTTCAACTTCCAACTATTTAACTCAAAATATACGAAATGGCAACAATTATGGAGAAATAAACATAAAAGAGCTGAAGCAAGCTGTGCGTGAACGAAATGCAAAGCTTACAGGAAGGAAAAGAGAACTTGTTGAAAAGTTAACATCGGACTTTTCACACCTACTTAGATTCGGTTGTTGATGAAGCGCTGTCGCGTTCCCCTTTATCTCCTCGCAGTCCCGGTAGCACCTGACGCCGCCTAACGACAATTGCGACTTATAAAGTCTCTCATTAATTAATTGCTACAGCTAGCCTAATCATCGTAGTGCTGGTCTACTTTCACGGCGAATCGATTTGAACTGCTGTAGGCCTAATTCATAACCCACAAATTATTATAGCAATCTGATAATTAGTAATTGTAAGGTGGTTAGCAAGGAACAATAGAGTATACCGAGAACAATATATAAGATTATAATAAAATAACAAATAATACAACACTGACCTTTGTATAATAAACTAATATAGTTAGTCTTAGAAAGCGTTTCTCAAACTTTTTGATACCAGGGACCGGTTAGTTGCTTCAAAGTTCCATAACCTGTTGCGATCTACTAATGTGCAAGTAAAACTAAAAACCACAACGATTTGAATACGAATGTTCTATCAGTGTTTGTTTGTTTTCGTAGAATTCCATGGACCAGCAATGTGTTTGTAACGCACCGTTAGCAGTCTGTAACCGGTGGTTGGGAAACACTGATTTAAAGTTTTTCAAACTAATTTAGTTAAGCTAAGTTTTTCACAGTTCACTGTAAACTTCATTAAGCCTATTTGTACGCCACCTACTAGAAATAAATCCCAATAATTTTTTTTTTCAGCATAACATTATTCCAGAAAAGATTAATGTTTAACTACATTGACAATCAAAAATATAACAGAGAGCTCAACATCATTTATGTGTAAAATAGAACTACAAATATTTTAAGACTATTTCCAGGTTTAAGATAAATGACAGTTGGATATTTTAGTTACTAATCTTTAGTTTGGAATGTTTTATACCTAACTTGTGCTGTTTCAACGGAGACACTGGCTCGCAGTTTGGTGACCAGGATTCGAATAATGTTCACTAAAAAAATGGTATTAATCTGAAAAAAAAGAAACTTTGTGGAAAAATTCATGGACAATATGTCGTAGACTTTAACTAAACGATTTTACATGCAAACTAATCTGTTGAAACACAGAACATGTTAAATATTAAATTAAATAATAACTAATGCTAAGAAACTTGTGCTCAAACAAATAATTTTATCATTAATATGTCAGTATTATATCATGGAATATTTAGTACATGTTAGCTGCGAGACGTATACTAGTTGTCATAAAATTACAAAAACTATCACGAAGCACGACATACTTAACATATCAGCGAATCTGGCGTTTATCAGTACAGTTTAGGCCAAGTTAAAAAAAAGTTTAGCATCCGGAGTTTTCGAAAAATGGAAGGAGGGGGGGGTCGTCATTATTTTAAAGGATTTCTTTGAAAGAAAGCATGCACCCTTTTTTCGTGATTGTTGCTTGTTTTCAAAGGGTTCAATTCAAATAGAAGTCTTCTTTGTTTAATTTTTTCATCAAAGCGATTAAAAGTTTATGGCAAATAAAGAAAAGTGGCAAAACGAATCAACTGTGTCCATCTTATTATTTATTCAGAAGTTTCCTTTGTTGTTTTTTTTTGTATGATCGATAAACGATAATTCATAAAAAGAAAAAAAAATTGCCACAAAAGTGTGGGAAGGCGGTTGCAAAAAAAAAAAGGGGGGGGGTAAGCTGGCAGGAACACTAAACATGTATTTTTCTTTACTAGGCCTCAAGTTTGCAATAATGAAGCATCGAAGTAGTACAGAGCGATATTACGAGTATTAATTTTGACCTCATATAACAGTAGCTCAAGGGAAAGCATTTACTTAATTGTCAAAATATAATATTTCATACTGCTTCCAAGCGTTTTGCTATATCGGAAACAAGTCGGACTGGTGTCTAAGTAAAAGAAATAACTGTGTTTGCTTATTGTTGTTGTTGATTTTTGCATTTATTTACATTACTAATTTGGTGAATTACTTTTAGGCGAAGTACTCGCTGTCAAGTAGGTTAGAAATATTTTTGTTGGATTAATTTTCGAATACAAGCTATCTTATTAGGCGAACATAACTTGCGATGATAACTGTTTTTTGTTGTTGTTGTTTTTGCTTTGTAGAACATTAAACTTAACATAAAATTTAAGCTGATATTCAAGAAAGATGTACCAGAAGTACTAGCAGCATTGGACCTGTCAGAATCCAAACGAACATTGAGCTGCCATAACCTTCCCAGCAAACCGTGTTAAGGTCACGTGACATCACGACACTCCAGCTAATTATAAAAGTTGTGGGGGCACCTGGAAAAAAAAATTATTACAATGTATTCAAATTTTATAAAGTATATTTGATGGTCCTATTGTTCTAGGGTTTTAGCTCTTGCCTAAAGCTACAAAAATAAGACCAAAATCTATTTAACTGTTCAAATATGAGTAGGAAATAACGAGAACAGTTCTCGATATGGTACTAATATCAAGTAGAGATAAAAATACACTGGATAAACCCAAAAAATAATTGAGTAAAATATCAACTGTTTCTTATACGAAAAATTAACGTTTTGAATAAGAATGACATTGTTATGTAGTTTTTTACTTTTATCATAAATTTGACGTAAATCTAAGTAAGAAACTTATTTTGTATCGTGCATCAAAAACTAGTGAAATACTTTTGACTTTCTAGCGAGTGAATAATAGAGATATATGCAAATATTATATTGTACAAAAGTTATAAAGTTATTACTGTATAACTTATGTACATAAAGTAAGATATTATCATTCTCTTTTTATCTTCTACAAATCTTATTTGGCACAATCGACATATTTCGTAAAAATGAAAGAGGTGGACAAACAAAGGATTTTATAAATAGGTCAATTTACTCTGGAAAGTTAGCAGTAGCTTCTCTGCACTAAAGTAGTCATTTAAATTTGGTTTCAATCTGTGTAAGGAAAGGAATTTTTTGACACTTTGTTAAATTTTGTTCAGATTTGATTATGATTTTGATAATCAACTATTTCTCGTAAGCCAAGTATTTGTTTTAGTAATGCTTATGTCTTTCACCTGTTTCTCGGAAGCCGGGAATTGTTTTGGTTGTGGTTATGATTTTATACTGTTGTTCGGTAGCCAAGGTTTGTTTTGGTTGTGGTTGTGATATTAAACTGTTGTTCGGTAGCCAAGATTTGTTTTGGTTGTGATATTAAACTGTTGATCGGTAGCCAAGATTTGTTTTGGTTGTGATATTAAACTGTTGATCGGTATTCAAGGTTTGTTTTGGTTGTGATATTAAACTGTTGCTCGGTATTCAAGGTTTGTTTTGGTTTTGATATTAAACTGTTGCTCGGTAGTCAAGATTTTTTTCGTTATGGTTATGATATTAAACTGTTGCTCTGTATTCAAGGTTTGTTTTGGTTATGATATTAAACTGTTGCTCGGTAGCTAAGATTTGTTTTCGTTATGGTTATGATATTAAACTGTTGCTCGGTAGCCAAGATTTGTTTTGATTGTGATATTAACCTGTTGCTCGGTAGCCAAGATTTGTTTT